>NC_052351.1:45512718-45558673 GCF_009727055.1 Benincasa hispida
TTTTTTTTTCCCCCTAAAAAATTTAAAAAATCTTGCTTTATTTATTATTATTATTATCATCATTATTGTTTTTTATGAACAAAACTCTTGCTTTATTAATAAAGGAAAAGTTAAAGATTGAGGACACTAAGACACTTTACGCCTCATATATTCCAGCCACCCCCCATAAAATTAGCAATTTACACATACACCCACACAAAGTCGGTCTTAATTACCATCATACCCCTCCCCTTTGAGCTCACAAAATATATATTTATTTTTTTTTCAATTTTATATTTTTTAAAAAATTTTAATTTTCTTTCATGTGATTGCCTCCAACGGTGTAAGAGTATTACGCCATGGCTGCCCCAACCGCCACCTCTTCCTCGTGACTTTGCGGTGCTAAAAAGCTATTTTATTTCACTGTTTTTCCCTTCTTTTTTTTCTTCTCATTTCATTTTCTTTTATGCCACCTTCTTTTCAGGTCTTTTCAACTAATTTAAATTTTATTTTTTTCATTTTCAATGATAAACAATGACTTTAATTTAAAATTACATTTGTCATACTCATCCATCTACTCTAACCATTTTAAATTTACTAGTGATTTGATTTAATATTAGAATTGGAGACTTGATGTTTGAGTTCTTATAATTTATGGTTGGTTATCGTGGTAAGCTGATATGACTGTATTTTTTGGTTCTCAAAGAAAAAAAAAAAGTAAATATCAATTATAATACTTACCAAAGTTTATAGTTTAAATCGATACAATTATTAATTTAAGATTTAAATTAATACAACCCACAGAGATCGATAGTATAAGCACTATGCCAGTTAAGCTACGCTCTTGTTAGCAAAAAAGAAACAAATTATTTAATATATTCTTGTTCTATTTATTGTTTCATTTAATATATTTTGCTATCTTTTTAAGAATAAAAACCAAAACGTACCCTTGAATTAATAAGTTGAGTCAATCTTTATATGAAGTATGATTTTCATCAAATTAGATTTCCATGATATTTTTGTTACCTTTTATTAAGCTTTCATTTAAAGGATTTTTTTTTTAATACAACCGGAGTAGAAAGATGTGAACCACATATCACTTGGTCGTTGCTTTGACTATTTAAAGAAATTCTAAAAAGAAAAGTATTGTAAGCATTTGATTAATTGCAAATGGAAGTTGATTTTAATTAAATAGGTGAGCTTCCTTAAACATAAGATACCAAAGATTTAAGATGTGTTTGGCATGTCTTTTCATTCATTTAAAAAATAAGTCATTTTAAAAAAAAATGTACATATTTACAGCCCCTCAAATTGACTTTTGAAAAATGAGTTTACAAAATAAGTTGGTTTATGTTAAACATTGAGACCAACTTTTAAAAACATGAACTTTAAGTGTTTAATAGTTAATCTTTCTTTAATTTATATGAGAAATTCTTGCCACCATCGCCGGCGTCCATCATCGGCTAGCTTTGACCACACCTCAACGACCATCATCGGCCAACCTCCAATTATCACTTCCGATGACCGTCGCTGACCACTACCATTATCTGAAAATTCTTTTATAGTTATTTGACATTAACAAAAACATTTCTATTATATATTAAAAAAACTTTTCAAAAAAAAAGTTGCCAAAACCGGTGCATTTTTATTTTAAGGAGTTTTTATTTAAAAAAATATTTTAAAAAAATAAATTACTGAAAAATATTTTTTTAAGTCATTCAAAACATGCAGGTTAAAAAATTTAAAATTAACCCTTTTTTAAGGGAAAAAACAATATTGGTAGTAACTCGTAATTATGAATGAGAATTATTTCATTGTTTTACCACAACTTAGAATGTCACATATTAATAATAATATAGGTGACCCGAATGAATCTGCATATTCTCTTGATATGCCACGTATATATCCACCACACGTGAGATCATTCCTTCCTATTTTATCTAATTTTTTCAAAAGGTAATAGAAAAACAAAAATAAAAAATAAAAAATAACAAAGAAAAGTCGGGTGCGGTCAGGTACATGGAATAAGATATGAGTAATGTGGGCCCAAAATCTGAGATCTCGTGTTCATGAAATTTATATTTGCCACCGCACCTTGTATAATCATACGTAATCCCTACGTATGCACGTGTGCTTTCATTTGATCATTATTATTATTTATAAATTAATTATCATTTTTTTATCTTTTTTTTTAGTTCACGTTATTGTTGTTATGATTTATGATAAGTATAATAACTTTTTGTTTCTGAATTTATTTTCATAATAGGTTAACGAATTCCTGAATTTTAGACTTAGTTTGAGGCTTATACAACTTTAAAATAATTGTTCGTTGATGAATTTGGAGAAAAACTAATTTTTATATAGAGTAATATATGTAATATATATTGTTAAAATGAAACGTAAAAAACTAGAGAATGGATGAAAAAGACCGACAAAAGAAGGAAAGTTCACAACAGTCCTAGCAAGCATAGAGCAACACTTCCTCAAGGATAGCACAATTATATTTTTTTTGTTTAAAAAAATACTTTTTTTTTTTTTTGGATTTGGTTTTTTTTTTTCCTTGAAGGCATTTGATTCATTGGAAAATCAATTTTAAAAGCTACATTAACATTTTACAAATGTAATAAAAAAGGATTTTCTTTAAATTAATTTATAACTAGTTTTGCCAAAATGGCCAATTTTAATACCCATAAAATAAATTCCAAATTTATATTTAATCTGAAAAAAAAAAAGACCAATATGAAATTTAAATAAAAGGAATTTATTTGTATAACTATTGTAAAATATGAAGATTTAAATTATCATGGGAAACGAATTAAAACTCGATTTGATAATGTTAAATTTATAACCTAACAATATCATTTGTTTTTTTTTTTTTTCTTTTCAATAAAATTTTAAATTTTCAGCCAATCTTTTTTGAAAATGTGTGTTTTCTAATGAGCTAATAATTAATATCAAAATTGCTATGAAATAAGCATTGTATAATTCAACTAACAACCTTTAAAGGAAGGAACTAATGACTAATCATTTAAGCTATATTTTGGCCGTGTAGTCTAAAGTTATGTCTGTATTCAATAATTTTGACAACTATATANCTTTATAACATTTTCATTTTTAGAAATCAAGTTGTTAGAACTCCTAATCAAACTCTAAAAACAAGTATAAGTTTTTTAAGAAAAAAATTTTTTAGGTCTATTTGACAATAATTTTATCTTTGGTTTTGGTTTTTTTAAAAATTAGACTTATTTTCTCTCCACTTTTTATTATAGAAATAAAAAGGTTAAATTCTTAATCAAAATTCAAAAAAAAAAAATTTAAGACTTTTTTTTTATTTTTTAAATTTTGCTTGATTTTTGAAAAATGGATAAAAAGTAGATAACAGATCAAAAAATTTAAAGGTGAATGGTATTTAATTGGCATAAGTTTAAAAAACCAAGAACCAAAACCCCAGGACCATATAGCTATTAAACGAGACATTAGTTTTTTTTTTTTTTTTTAAATACTTGGTTTGGTTTTTTAAAATTAGTAGAAAATGAAAAGTAAGACAACAATTTATGGGAAAATAGTATTTGTAAACTTAATTTTATAAAAACTAAAAGTAAAAAATTGAGCTTCCTTTGATAATCATTTAAATCCGTTTGGTAACCATTTCGTTTTTGGTTTTTGGTTTTTGGTTTTTTAAATGTTCTCTCTTTATTTCTTACTATAACTTGAGTTTTCAAGTACAATAATTAAATTATTAGCCAAATTTTAAAGACAAAATAAATTTTCAAAAGCTACTTTTTTATGTCACATTGGTAATCATTTCTTTTCTTTTCCTTTTTTTTTTTTTTTTGAAAATTAAGCCTAACTACTTCCAATTTGCATATTTCTTGAGTACATTGGTTGAATTCTCAATAAAATTTCAAAAACAAAAACAAATTTTTAAGAACTACTTTTTTTAGTTCAAAAATTTTGATTTGGTTTTAAACCACCGGTAAAAATGATGATAAGAAATGAAGAAATTTGGATGTGAAAGTAGCGTTTATAAGCTTATTGTCTAAAAACTAAAAACGAAATGGTTACCAAATGAGTCTTATTTTCAAATTTGGCTTGATTTTTTAAACCATTGGTAAAAAGTAAATAATGAAGGAAGAAATTTAAAGAGAAAAATAGTGTCTATAAGCTTAATTTTAAAAAACAAAACAAAATATCAAATGATTACCAAACGAGTTTATAAACATGTTTCTCAAGTCTAAATTTTTTTATCTGTTATCTATTTTTTTTACCAATGTTTCAATTAAAAGAATAGTTTTTAAAATTTGTGTTTGTTTTTAAAATTTAGGTAAAAATTCAATTGTTGTACTTAAGAATTATGCAAATAATAATAAGAAATTGAGATGAAATAAACTTAATCTTAAAGAACCAAAATGGAAAATAAATTGGTTACCAAACGAGATATGGATTTTATGTTTTTTTTTTTTTTAAAGTAAGCTTATAAATATTACTTCCACATACAAATTTTTATATTTTGTCGCTACTTTCTATTAACATTTTAAAAAATCAAACCAAATTTTGAGAATTAAAAAAAAGTTTTCAAAAACTTGTTTTAAATTTTAGAATTTGACGAGAAATTTCAAGTAAAAATTATAATTTAAAATTTGAGAAGAAGTAAACATTAATTTCAAATGTTACTAGATGAGATCTAAATAGTTATAATGACCGAAATTAAAGCTTTTTTACATATAAAAAAAGTTTAAACGATTAAAAAAAACAAATGAATACGTTTTTGTGTATGTAACATTTTAGTCCATGTCGCTATTCTTGCATCCAGAGGAGAACATTTTATCTATATATTTGATAAATTACGAATTTCCTCTCTATAATTTGAAGAAAATTATAATAAAACTATTATGATTTATAATTAGAATTTAGCCTCTAAAGTTCGATAAAAGTTTCATAAATAGTCTCTGCAATAGTGATCCATTTGTAGAAACTATTTATGAGAATTTTATTAAATCATATGAAAATTTCATGAGGTTTTATAAAATTATAGGAATTAAATTTTAACTTTTAAAACCATATTGGACTTAATTCTAAATTTCTTCAAATTATATAGACCAAATTTACAATTTAACTTCTTTTTCCATTTTAAAAGACCAATCCGTTAGAGTTTTATTTTTTAAATAATTTTATTATTATTATTTCTCATTAGAGAAATTTGTTAAAAGTCTAAGGCTCCGTTTCAAATTACTTTTGAAAGGTTAAAAGTAAGGGTTGTTTTGAAATATAAAAAAATAACTAAAATGTTCATAAATATAGCAAAATACTATCTATTAGCGATAGACATTGGTAGATTATTATCATCTATCACGTACAATTATTGATAGATACTAATAGACTTTGACATTTTGTTATATTTGATAATATTCTATTTAAAATAATTTTCTTAAAAACAATTTTAAAGGAATTGGTTTTAGATGTTTAGTTAAATAGATATTTTTTTTAATTTTTTTAAGAAAATATTTTTCAATTTTTCTTACGTTCAAAATCACCTCTAAACCAAACTTTAGCTCTGCTAAAAAATTGTGTATCTGACCAAATGTTTAAAATTAAAATGTCATCCTTTTGTATATATTTTTTTTCTTTCGCATCTATTTCATCATAAAACTTTGAATGAATGAACATTTTATAACAACTATTTTCCTAAATTTGTACAAATAATTTATATTAAAAAAAAACATCTTACAATTTACATCATGTAATTTTTATTTTAAAAAATGAACTTATATTAAAATACTTAAATTGAAATAATATTTCTTCAATTCAATTTATTTAGCAATGATTTTTCTATACTTTTATTATACAATTTAAAGAAATATAAATATATAAATTTTTATTTAAACTATAAAATTATAAATAATTAACTTGGAAAATTCATGATCTTTTTAAAATAATATAATTTAATCAAATATTGACAAAAATAGGGTAGGTTGAAAAGTATTGACAAATTTAGAGTTGTTAAATCGCATACCCCATACACGATTTAGTGTTAATGTAACCCCTGTCCATGTTTGGATAAATCGTGTACGGGATACACAATTTAGGTGCCACCCTAGCAAAAAACTACCCAGCAAAAATAAAAAAAAACAAACAAATAAACAAACCGGACATTCACGTCAAAATCATGCAAAATCGTGGACATCGTCCACAATTTGTGGAAAGAAATTTGAGAGAGAATTTGATTTTAGAATAAAAGAAATTGTTTTTGTTTGCCCCTTTTATAAGGATTTTTTTTTTTTTAATCTCAATCTCTAAAATCTAATTTTATAGAGAATTTGGAGAGATTTTATAAGATTTTCCCACTACTTTAATCATCAAATATGATATGTAATACATGTCTACTATTTCAATCCCTCCAAATTTATCTTTTTTTCTTCTTTTTCAAATTATGTTGTCTTCAACTTTTTTCGATCAATAAATTTTTGTGTTTTGTTTCAAGGAATTGAGGGAACTTAGTTTTTTATCTATCTCATCTTGTAATTCTAAATTAATGAAGTCTCGAAGGTTATGTATAATTGATGTAGACGAAATGCCAAACATAATTGCTATGTACGTTTCTTCTTCTTCCTTTCTCTCTTCGAAATCTTGAAGATTTATGAATGACTTTTTTCTGTATTTGAATAATCGAGAGAGGGGACTACAACTTGTTTTATTCTTTGATTTGCATAAGTAAAAATATAAATTTGGTAAGGTGATTGATAAAGAAAATATACTTTTAAGAAAGGAAAATATCTGGCATTAGTATATGTCTACACGGTGCTTTACATGTGAAGGCAATGGATTTAACATAAAGCTAAAATTAACGTTGGTTATTATTTATTTATTTATTGTATTTATGAATATTTCAAAAAAAAAATAGAAAACTCATGTACCTGGTACACGAGTTCCACGTGGTCAATAACCCGACAACAACATGAAAAAATGTTTCGAAGGGAATGAACTCGTGTACCTGGTATACGAGTTTCCTACTTATTTTTGTCAATATTTTAAGATCCCACCTTAAATCACAAATTTATTGTTTTTTTTTTCAATATTATTAAAATCATTTTTTTTCATAACTACCCTATATTTGTCGTTTCTTTATAAACATATAATATACTTGATCTTAACTCGAAATCCATATATCAAATATCAACTTATACATTATGTAATATATTTAATTTAATCTTTATAATTAAGTCACATCAAATCTAATTCAAATTTATCAAATATTATTATCTATTTTTTTATTTTAAATGTAAAATTTATCAAATAATAGTCTACTAAATAATTGATATTTCTAAAAACACAATTGCCATAAATTATTTTGAAACGTATAACAATCCTAAATGCAGCTTTAAAAGTAAAAGAAAACTTAGGGTAGTGTCAGTAGAATATGGAAAGGCATGCCAAAGCCAAAAGACCACACTACCCTTTTTCTCTATTCCATCTAAACACCGACTAAGGAGCCAAAAATAATAAATAATATATATATATATATATTTTTTTAAAAAAAAAATTGTAACTCTTCATTTGATGGTAAAACTAATAGTAACAATTATTGGAAACAAAATCACGTCGTGAGCTGATTTTTTATTATTTTTTTTTTATAAAGAGAATATATTAGCACAAACAATTAAATATAAGAAAGATGATTATACCGAGTACAACTCAATTGATATTTAAGTATGTTAAAAATTATGAGGTCCATAGCTCGAATCTGTCAAACTTCATTTGTACTTAAAAAAAAAAAGAAAAAACGTTGTGGGTTGATTCATGTCTTTTATTTTGGTTAGTTTTAGAATAGACATTTTGATTTCCTCTTAAATCATCATAAGGTAAAATAAATGCACTTTTTAGACTATTGAAATGAAATTTAGTTTAATCTATGAAGTTTTCAGAGCTTAATTTGAATTTGATTTCTATTTTTTGTGAGTAAAGTTTACTTAAAAAGTGATCGTAGCTTTCAATATTTAAATTTGATTTCTAATCTGTTCTTGATGTTTGAAAATGATATTTAGTTATTGGTCCCTTGGCATTTTCTATTTTAAAAATACATAACAAATTATCGTGCATTAATTGATATGTCTTCATTTTGTTATATCATCAAATGGCGAACTTTTTTTAGGGAAAATTTAAAAATTAATTTAAAACTTTAAGGACAAAAAATGTCCAATTTAAAATTTTAAGAACTAAATAAAAACTAAATTTAAATATAAAAAATCAAATGCATTAGGTTTGAAACCTCACACCAAATATAAGATAAGTTCAAATCTCATAGGCAAAGTGTATTTTACATTACCTCAATATTTGTTTACAATTTAAAATTTAAAATTGATTACTAAATATCAAAGTACGTTTATTAGTTATCTACAATAGTGTATGTATAGTAATCTTAGAAAAAGAGATTTATGTACTATTGGTTTTCATATAATTATATAGATATTTGGTTCTAATTTTTTAATTGTGATTTTGAATTATTACGTTTGATTTCAAAAGTAATTTTTAAAACTATCAATCATCGTAAGTTTTTTTTTTTTTATTATTTTTAAAGAAATTAATCAATAATACATAAGCGGAGCAAATTTTAGTTACAAAAGGAAAAGAAAGTGGGGCAAGATGTGTGGGGTGATTCCCGAGTTTATCACCCCACTAAAAGCACATTTGTTGAAAAGTCAATTCTAAAATATTTTATATTTAAAAAATAATTTTAACATTTCCCAAATATCCATTTAAAAAACAATTTTAACATTTGCCAAATATCGATTTTTGAAAGAAAGTGATTTTGCCAATGCCATAAGTGACTATGGCTACGTGAAAATTATTCCCAAACATATTTAAAGTAGGATTGACAAAAATCAGATGGAGTCAAATCGAGATTATAATCGGGTTTTCAGTTGGAGACAGGGAAGGTATCCGTCTTCGAGCTTGATTCGATTGTATTTTATTTTTTTAATATGTATATATATATTATATATATATATATATATTAATTTTACAAATATTTATATTTTATTAATTGGGATGGGAATAAAAAAAAAAGCCCCCCTCTCCTTTCCTCAGCCTCGGTCTTGTTGTCAACCCTAATTTAAAGTGAGCTTTGGCTCGATTATAATTGCATTACCTCCCCTAAGTCGAATATTTAATTTTCACCCTTACAATTTTTGTACTAAAAAGATTATACATATGTGTGTATATATATATTGCAAAGGTATTGAGTTGTAATAAGGACAAGAGACCTCACAACCTAAGGTTTATACAATCAAAACGTAATAAGAGTATATTAGGATTTAGGGGTGTTCAAATGACCAGAAAATCCAAACAATTCGGACTACCCAACCCAAATTGTAATGGTTGAGTTGTATTGTATTGGGTCTGGTTACACTTTTAAAAATTTGGATGGACTCAACCCAACCTGAAATTCTAATATATATATATATATATATAATAACTTATAAACATTGTAATCATATATATTTCTATAATATTTACATGAAGTTTGTAATAGAAATCTTGGATTTTGGTATTTAACATTTGAGTTTTATGAAATTTTAATTATTAATATGTGTTGTACCTAAATTTAAGTATTTTAAGTTGATAAAAAAATGCAATAAAAAAGAAAAAAAATTAAATAATTTGACAATTCAACCTGATCCAAACTAAATTTTAAGGATTTGGTTGGGTTAGGTTGGATATCCTATTTGGGTCATTCGAGTAGGTCCAAAAAATTATCTCAAACAATGTACACCCCTAGAAGATATGAAGGGAAAAAAAAAAGAACAAAGGAAATACCCATTACATTGGAAAGCTCATACAACTCAAGAAAATAGGTTCCAAGAGGATAAGCCAATCATCTTATAAAAAGCTTCAAGCCACTTAGAACGATAGGGAAAAAAACATCAAACCACATAATTTGAGTAATCCTTTGGGGTCGTAAGTTAGACTCATTAATAAAAAGATTACACTTTCTCACATATGATAAATTGGCCCACCATGCTACGTTTCAGACCTTACACTGCAACCTATTATCTGCATTCATATAACAAATCCAATCAAGTCCTATGTCCCATTGAGTTATCCTACGACGACATCTTCTTCAAAAGAGAACCATCCCCTTAGATAACCCAACTAAAAGGGCAATCAAATAATAAATTGTTTCGAGACTCAACCTTACCAGTGCAACATATACACTCGAGATATTTGGACACAACTTGCCAATACGATCACACTTCTAAAAGCCAATTGTGAATCACAAGCCAAATAATGAAAGCATGTTGGGGACGTTACCTCCAAACCAAAGGAGACTAGACCAAGGCATCATAAGATGCATAGGACGTATGAACTCCCAATCATTAGTAACTGAAAATACTCTTGACTGATAAGAGAGCCACATGTCACATAATCCTCCTTCTCAACCCCAGCTACTATAGACCGTATTTGCTCTAAAATTAGAATGTAAAACCCAAATCCCAACTGGATAGAGGAAATCTCATACACCTTAGTGCGAAGGGAACTATGGTGCATTTAAAATAACCATTATACCACACCCCTTTCTAATGAAAAATTAAACCAAATCAAACAACTAAACCCATCTCCAAGAAGAAGAAGATGGAAAAAAAAAAAAAAAAAAAAAAACGAACCAAGGGCTACAAACCATCCCCGAGCATGAAGGATAACACACCAACACAAATACCAAGATGAAGAGCTAGAGAAATGAACCGTCGAAATACTTATGTAATTATGTTTACATGATCACAAACTTATTTGTTTAGATGACCATAAACTTATATTCACTTATTTATTTATTTATTCATGTTTTAGATTTCATTTAATAACTATTTTTATTTTAAAAATTAAGTTGGTAAACCGCCTATAATTTTCTTGCCTAATACTTATTTTTTTCACAAATGTTTTTTTTAAAAAAAAGCTAAAATTTGAAACGAAGTCATTGCCATTTTCAACATTTTTTCAATAAAGAAATTAACTAATTATTTTGTGACTAAAAGAGCATTAAAATTTTAATATAACAATCCTTGACATGGATTTTATTAAAAAGTCGAATAGGTTCAAATTAGACACAAAATCAAAAGTTCAAAACTTATTAAATACTTTTTAAACTTTAAAGACCTATTAGCAAAGACGGTCATTTAAATACTTATCAAGATATGTAATTTAATTTATTTGGACATGACAAGTGACAAAATAGGAGAACTAAAAAAGAAGAGAGAAATAAAAAAGGGATTTGTACTTTGGGAATGGCTATGCAAAACTTAAGGGTGAAACATCAAATTCTTACTTGTTATTGCAAAACAAAGCAAAAGAAACAAAGAATAACACAACCAAAATGGAGATTGGGATTTGGGAAGCAACCCTATTTGTTTGGGAGGAAAAATGAAAATAAATTATTTTTAAAAAAAAAAAATGCAAAAGATTGAGAAAGCCATAAAAACCAAAAAGAAAATCCTAAAACAGGAAAAGAAAAAGGATGTGGGAAAAGAAATAAAGGGAAAAAGGTAAGAAAACCATGTGAAAAAATAAAAAATAAAAAATAAAAATAAAACCCTTCCTCTTCAAAACCCAACCCTCTAGTTTTTATTTACTTTTTAATTTTTTTAAAAAAATAAAATTTCACCTTTGTTATCATCCTATCTCAGGAATCTTTTTAAAAGGAAAATTCACAATAAAAGTAATTAAAAGAAAGTACAGTATTTCCTTCCCCAAGTTTCATTTTTCTTGTTTTTCTTAAAGTTGATGATCATTTTTCCCTTTTTATTTGTTAATTATGTTTTTAGTACTGCTTTTGGTAACATTATGTATAACTTCTCTGTACTAGAAAGAAAAGTATAACTTCACTATAAATAATATATTATAAATCTATATGGAAAGGAATTTATTATTTAATATTTGAATTTGTATAATATATATAACATGAGAGGAGCAAAATTTATATTTGATATTAGATTAATATCTTTTATTATTATCTTTTTGTCCATGAGAAACTCAATCCTTCGATATAAAAAATGTTACGTCGATACAAATGCCTATTGAGCTCAAGGAATACGTTCGAACCACATCGATGCGAGTTCTCTTGCATGTTGGTTCAAATGCATTCACAAGCACAAAGGAATTTTATCCATGGACCCAAGACTACAAAGATTTTGCGCACCAACTGTATGGGATAGGGGATTGAATCTCTAACCTCTAGAGACAGAACACATGTAAATACCACTTAACCAAGCTCATTTTGGCATCGATGAATCAATTTTACAAATATACTGATGAAAACATCGATAAAATGGTATCAAAACATGTTGGTTCAGGGGATTCTGTGTTCAAGCCCCTGCATTGTTATTTCCTCCTCGATCAATATTCATTTTCACTTGTTGCGTCTTCTTCTTATTTCAAGTCCACAAGTGAGGGGAGTATTAGATGATATATGATTAAATTTACCTTCACCTCAACTTAAGTTTTTGGGTCAATAATCGGTGATTTAAGAATTATAGATTAAATTAATTTTTGTTTATAGTAGATTTTTGGAGTTTAAAATATAGAAATTGAATATTTAATAATCTATTAAACATTTTTTGGGGTGTTTGGCTCACCAATATGAGTTAAGTTGAGTTAGTATTATATATCAACTCATTGTTTGCCCCACCAACTTTAAATGTTGGTGGAGTTGAGTTGGTATATTTTATCAACTCACCCCAACTCTCCCTTCTTCCTATGTTTTCAATGGCTTCACTTATCGGCCACTGTCACACTTAGAGAACTAACTCCGGGCTTCGACAACCACCTCTGATGACAACTTCGACGACCAACTCCGGGCTCTGACAACCACCTCTGATGACAACTTCGACGACCAACTTCGGGCTTCGACAACCCCCTCTGATGACAATTTTGATGACGAAATTCTGACTCCGACAACCACCTACGATGATAACTCCAACGGCCGACAACCTTCGTGTGACCAACTCCGACAACCAATTATGGCCTCCAACAACCACCTCTGGTGATCCAACTCCGACGACTACCTTCTTGCTACCAACTCCGACGACCAATTGGCTTTAATGACTAACTCCGACAACCACCTCCGATTACAAACTTCAATGAAAATCATCTTTAAGCGAGCAACTCCGATGACTAACTTGAGGCTTAAACAACCATCTTTGACAACAAACTCCGACAACCAACTCTAATACCACCTTCATGAGACTAACTTCAGGCTCTGATAGTAACCTTCAACTACAATCTCCAACGAAAACCATCTTCGATGATCAACTTCGACAGCCACTTTTGTCAGACCAACTTCAGTATTCGAAAACCACCTCCGATGACAAACTTCGACAACCAACTCCAATACACATTCATGTGACCAACTTCAAGCTCCGATAACGACCTCCGACTAAAAACTCCAGCAAAAATCATTTTCGATAATCAACTTCAACAACCACTTCCAATTACTAAAAGACTGATGACGGTTAAAGTATGTTGTAGGGTTGTTGATTATATATATATATAAATTATCTTGTCTACATTAAGTGCAATATTTATACGTTATTAATTCACATATTAAATGAGTGTTAAGAATATTTTAATGAAAAATATATACGTAGTTGAAAAGTATGTAACATATTAAAAAAAAAAACATAAATTGATTTTTTTTTCATGAAACATTTTATAGCAAGAATTAGTGAAAAATAGAGATTTGTTCTCTGATGATCCTCCAAATTGAGGGGAAATGAAAGTGCAACGGTTGAAGAAATGTGATGACATTCCATTGGTTGTTACGATGATGGGGGAGATTTAATTTTAAAAAATTCATGACATAGTAAAAATATAGAGCAACAATAAGAAGTAGAATAAAAAGAAGAAGATGATAATGAAACTCATGGAGAAAATTAAGCTAGGATCAAAAGTTTTGATTTCGCTTTAGTTTTTCATTTTATTTAACCATATTTCTACGAGAAATGAAATGAGTTAGTTGTTGTTCATTGCCCAAAAAAAAGAAAGAAAGAAAGAAAGAAAGAAAAGTTTTAACAATAAAAAGAAAAAAATTGCAATCCATATTTCATTCAAACAAAAGATAAGTATAATTTTTGAATAAAAAAGTTTCAAAACACTAAACATATGAGTTCAACTCTACACCCCAAACACCATATCTCAACTCAGTGCCCCAAACGATTAAAACTTATTAGAGACAAAATAGAAAGTCAACATAGGATACATTTGGTAACCATTTAGGGTTTTTTTTTTTTTAGTTATTGTTTTTTAAAATTAAGCATGTTTCATTCATATTTCTTACAATAATTTGCATTTTTTTAAGTACAATGATTGAATTCTTAGATAAATTCTAAAAACAAAAATAACTTTTTAAAAGTTACTTTTTTTTTAGTTTTCAAAATTTGACTTATTTTTCAAACCATTGGTAAAAAAATAGATAACAAAGTACGAAATTTGGAGGTAGTATCTATATGCTTAATTTTTAAAAAACAAAACGGTTATCAAACGAAACCTTCACGATTCAACAAAACATTAAAATGAACTTGTAATTTAGTCTCAAATGTTGTTGGCTCCGATATTCACGGATGTAAAAAAAAAACTTGTAAATTAACCTCCAAATAATCATTTACAAGAAAGTAATTATTCTCCCTAGTTACAACTTGAATATAAGATGTGTACCTAATTGATATATAAGTTGTTTTCTAACATTAATCTATATTTATGTTAATGACATTTCCACATTTTAAGAGGTTTGATATTAATATGGAAAGTAAATAATAGTGTAATGCTTAAACCTAAGATATCATTAAGTAACATGCTCTGATATCATCTTAAATCAATGATGAATTCAAAAACTTAAGGTAATTGATGAAGATAAATTTAATTATATATTATCTAACAATAATTAAAATTCTAACTTATATTGTAAATCTCTACACAAAATTACATGGGTAATTTAACAAGTCTCTAGTATTATAAACATGGTTTAATTAAAAAAAATTCGAAGAAAAAATATCGTTTAATTAATTAAAACATATATCATCGATTTTATTTATTATTATTAATTTGAATGAGGAAGAAAATGTTTGTTAAAAAATGAATTGCTTTTTCATTAAATAAACTTAAAAGAAAAAGAAAAAAAGAAAAGTTAGCCAAACAGAACCTAGAAAGTGTAGGCCTGGGGTAAGGGGAGTACAGAAGAAGGGTACAAAATGGTAATTTCACAGTGGCGCATGTCCCTAGAAGAGTAATTTTCCCTTCTTTTAACAAACAAAAAAGAAATTAAAAAAAATAAAAAATGAAAAAAAAGGGATGCAACACGCAGCTTGTGGGCCCACTCCTTTCAAAGAATTTCTCTCTCTAAAATTTTGCGGATGCTTTTAACCTTATTTTCTTTTCTGTCCGTTACACTCAATCTCTCTCTTCTTTCTCTCTCTTTCACTCATTTTTTTTCTCTGCTTTGTAACATGAACATCCCCTGTTTCAATCTTTCTCACCGGAAATGAATCCTGTCACGGAGGCGCTACCGCCTTTGCCGCCGCAACCCCACCGTCCTTCAACTTCCTGTGACCGTCACCCAGAAGAGCGTTTCACTGGTTTCTGTCCTTCATGTCTCTGCGAGCGTCTCGCTGTTCTCGAACCTTCTTCTTCTTCAACTTCTTCCTCTTCTCGAAAGCCGCCGATTAACTCCAGCGCCGCCGCCGCTGCTCTCAAGGCTATTTTCAGACCTTCTGCTGGTGGAGGTGGAGGACCCTCCGCTGCCTCTGGTCGGAATAAACCGTCTGCGTTTCTTCCTGAGCTTCGTCGGACTAAGTCGTTTTCAGCGTCTAAGAATGAAGGGTTTTCCGGTGTGTTTGAGCCTCAGAGGAAATCCTGTGACGTGAGGGTTCGGAATACTCTGTGGACTCTTTTCACTCAGGATGATGAACGGAATCCATTGAGGAATGAAGCTCCTCGGGTTAGTAATGGCGGTGGTGTTCACATTGAGGATGAACCTAGAAATTTGGCTGCTGCTTCTTCTGTTGTTCGAGGTCCGGTTTTGGAACCTGAGGAAGAAGACGAAGAAGACGACGAAACTGAACCGGAAGTTGAGATTTCTGAGGAATCCAATGCTGGTAATGTAGTGGAGGATAGAGTTCAAGAAATTCTTGAAGAAGAGGAAGAAGAACAAGAGGAAGAAGAACAAGAGGAAGAGGAGAATGAAGAACAAATTAGGCCTGAAATCGAGCTTGTACAAGACGACTTCAAGAGCATAAAGGATCACATAGATCTAGATTCTCAACCCAAGAAACCCTCCGGTCGGGATTTCAAGGAGATCGCCGGAAGTTTCTGGTCGGCCGCTTCTGTTTTCAGCAAGAAATGGCAGAAATGGAGAGACAAGCAGAAGCTCAAGAAGCGCAGAAATGGCGGTATCTCCGCTACATTGCCGGTGGAGAAGCCAATTGGCCGTCAATTCAGAGAAACACAGTCGGAAATCGCCGATTACGGCTATGGTCGCCGGTCCTGTGATACCGATCCGAGATTCTCCCTCGACGCCGGACGAATGTCCTTCGACGATCCTCGTTACTCCTTTGATGAACCACGAGCTTCCTGGGATGGCTATTTAGTAAGCCGTACTTTCACCAGAATGCCGACGATGCTCTCTGTTGTTGAAGATGCTCCGATTCACGTTTCTCGAACCGATACTCAAATTCCAGTCGAAGAACCTGCAAATTCCGGCAATGACGATGAAACTGTCCCCGGTGGTTCGGAACAAACCAGAGATTACTACTCCGACTCCTCTCGCCGGAGAAGAAGCCTCGACAGATCAAGCTCGCTGAGGAAAACAGCAGCGGCCGTCATAGCGGATATGGACGAGATTAAATCATCCTCAAACGCGAAAGTCTCTCCAGCCACAGCCGATTTCTTTTCCGGACCGAAATTGGTAGCTCCAGACAACAAAATCCTAAGAGATTCCAACTCGAATTCCTTGCGAGACGATTGTTCAGAGACGTTCGAAATTCCTTTCAGAAACGGCGACCGGAAGGAGGCAAAAAAGTCCCGCCGGTGGGGAAAGGGCTGGAACATTTGGGCATTCATAAACCGACGAACCGGCAACAAATACGAAGACGAAGACAGATACAGTAGCAGAACGAACGGAGTGACGAGATCCTTGTCGGAATCATGGCCGGAATTTCGAGGCGATCGAAACGTCGAGGTTAGAGGAATCGGAGGAGGAATGGGTTTTAATCCAAAAATGATGAGAAGCAACAGTAGCGTGAGTTGGAGAAGCTCACAGAGCAACAACGGCGGATCGTTTGGAAGCATGAGAAAGAGCAATGAGGAAACAAGCGGCGGATTCTTGAGGAAGAAGAAAGAAGATTTCGTGCTGGAGAGAAATCAAAGTGCGAGATTTTCACCGAATGAGGTGGTCGATAATGGGCTTTTACGATTCTATTTGACGCCGATGAAGGGAAGCCGGCGAGGGGGAATTGTGAAGAATCGGCCGAATCCTGCTCAGTCCATTGCTAGAAGTGTACTGAGATTGTACTGAAATTGAAGAACAAGATGAAGAAGAAGAAGAAGAAGAAGAAGAAGAAGAAGAAAAATTTAGTGTTTTTGTTTAATTTGGTGGTGAATTTCTGTGTAATTTTTGTTGGAATTGGATTAAAAAAAAAAAAAAAAAGAACCCATGAAAAGAACTGCCTCTTGCTGCTAATTATGATTTTACCATAAAATTCTCAATTTACTGAAATAACAAAAATTTCAGTGTTTCTTCTTCCTTCAAATATATATTTATATTTTTTCTTCCCCCCCTCCCTTAATTAAAATTTGTTATTACATATATTGCACAAAATTAATTATGATTTCTCCTCAGGCAAACTTGAATTGGAGAGGATAGATAATGTTTGATTCTTGAGACCCTTTTGATCTTAAACATGAATTTGTTTGATATCAAATTATGACTCTTTATTTGTAAATCTAGTTGAAGATTAAATCATCGATAGTATCAAAATATTGGTAAGATGTTTTACAAAGTCAATTTTAAATAGTATCAATACACAAATTTAGAGGAAGAAAATTGATTTTTAAAGTATCTATGTTGTTTTGAACATATGTTTTAATATATATTGTTTTAGAGAATCATTTTCATAAGGTTGAGATAAGATTCGACTCACTTCCTAAAACATAAGCTTTATAACTTGTTTGATCATCACAAAGTGAAATTACGGAATCAATTTCGTTGTGTCATACTCGAATCTCGATCTCAATTCTTGTTACTCACTTATTATTATTACCTTTTTGCTAATTTCCTCTTCCTCGTTTTGCGATTCACTCACGTAATTCTCATTCATCTATCTCTCTCTCTATATTTTTAATTCTCTTTCCTTGTTACTTGCTATTCGCTACTTAAAGGAATAATTATAAAAAAAAATATCAAAAAAATCTAAGGAGTACCAATCGTAAGAGTCGAGTATCAATATGCATACATGAGTCACAAATGTGTCAATTTCATAACTTTCATTGTGATGATGCAAATAAAAGATTATAAAAACATAAGCTTTAAAAAAGTAGTTTAGATTTCATTTGAATCTTGTCGACTAAATCCTTAAACTCTATTATATAAAGAATTAATTAATTGAATTAAACTAACGTCCCAATTAAACACAAATACAAAGTTGTGAAATTATCATTTAAATAGAATAACATTAATTTGAAACAAAATTAGAATAGAAAATGATTTTTAATCCCATCTAGATCATAGAAATCTTTGTTAAAAGAATGGTTCTTTGTGGAGGAGGCTCGAATCCCATCTTCTAAACAGTAACTAAAGCTAAGTAATGATTTTGTCTTTGAGGAAAAAAATAAAAAAGAAAAAAAGAAAAAAAAAAAACCAAAGACTGATTGTGAACACAAGAGATGGAAGAGTCAAAGCAATCAGACATTTTATTATTATTATTATTATTAATCAAATTTTCAGATAATGTTTTTCTCCTTTTCCTATATGTTTCACTGAAAAAGCAAACTTTAGACAATTTTGTGTCTAAAAGTCAAAAAGACACATACTATAAATTTATATATATACATATATATATAAATGAAGGCCTTAACAATAGCGCCAATTTCAAAAATATTAAATTTTATATTTAGATTTTTATCAATTAATGCGTATAACTTATTATTTACATAATTCTAAATATATCAATAAATAAATGGATTCTTTAGAGATGATAAATAAAAATACATGCGACATAGTTAGTTAACATGCCATACTACTACTAATATATAATGTTAGATTTTATTATTATTATTTACGTGATTCCGATATAACTTTTATGAAAATGAGCATTTAAAAGGAAAAGAGAGTTCTTTAAAAAAGGAAAAAAAGAGTAGCATGACGCAAAGCCCAATGAGAAGGCCCAATTGTGGAATTGGGCTTTCCCAAAGATGTGAAGTGCCTTTAGAACTTAAAAGTAATTTCCCCTCAACTAAAATAGAGAAAGGGAGGATGAGTATGAAATAGTAAATTTGGAGTTTTTTTTTTTTTTTTTTTTTTTTTTTTTTTTTTTTTTTAATAATAATTATTATTATGGAAATGTATTGTAATTAATTGTGAGGTGGGGAAATTGAACCTCAGACTTCGAAGTCGATATTACAACACTATGCTAGTTGAGCTAGCTCTTATTGGCATAATAAGGAGAGATTTGAAATAATACTATTGTTAATTGTAGTTATAATAGTTCGAACACTAACTATTAAACTCAACATGTGAATTGAGATGGACTATAATAACCTACTTCACCCACTTGAAGTTGGGGCCCAAACAATCACTTGATGACCAAACGTGTAACATAGACTCAAAATCTAAGACAAAAAAGATATTTTCCCAATAAAATATATACTATATCTTGAACGGCTTTGAATAAGAATCTTTACACCCTATTTTGTTATTACATTTTTTATTAGTTCTATTTTCTCATTCATTATAACTATTTGAGTCGAAGTAATGTAACTTTTCATTCATAAGTAAGATCTAGACCATTGATGTGAAAATATTGCAATCTAATATTGAAGATGTTGGATTTTATGTCCTAAAACTCGTAGTTTGTAATATCATATTCTTGTTAAATAAAGTTGTTATTGAAAATCTTTAGTAAATTTAAATTTCTATATTCATGAATTCCAATAAACTAAGGTTCCCGAGGTTATTAAATTTAAGTTTGCACTTTATGTAGTGACATAAATGTGGATCAAGTTCAAATATATATAGCCAAAATGGTCTATAGTATATGAATAAGGTTGGGTGCCTTATTCTGGGGACACTATGGATGCGGCCCATTTTGTAGTTAGTACAAATGATGTGATCCTTAACCGTTCATGTGGAGACATGAAAATGGGAGCATCCTATGTAAAGAGTTTACATAAGACTGAACCATGAAATAGTCACTTTTATGTTCTAAATGCCGTTTAATGTATAAAACTGACTATTTCGTTAATTGATGACCTAGGTAACTTAATCTTAATCCTGAGCTAACTATGAACTCCTGTTCACTCGGAATTATCCTTAGATCTGCATAGGTGAGGGCAGCTCATTATTGCTGGCCCAATAAGTCTCCCATTTCAGGGGTAAATCAGGTGGATAGCTGGGAACATAGGGTACAAGATGGAATTCACTCCTACGCATTATAGGGATAGTAGATAGGTTGTTCTCTTTAGTACTGAATCCAAGTCTTGAACAAGGGGTTCTACCCTCTCATTGGCCCGAGATGGGTTCGGTTTATAGGTTGGACCTTAAACCAATTGTTCATTAGATGATCGGTGGAACTTGAGGAATAAGATGTAGTCTCGGGGGTAAAATGGTTTTTATGACCCAGCCGAGATTATGAACAACTTGTGAAGGATTAGCTTACTAATCATGGTTATATCATATGGACAAAAATATATCTATAGTGAGGGGAGTGCAACTACGAGACTATAGTGAAATGGCCCGTGAGTTAACGAATGTTGATTAGCTTCATCTAAAGAGTTTAGCCAACTAATCTCGGATCGTTGAAGCCCATGATCTATAGGTTCATTAGGTTCCCCTACTAGCTCATATGGAATAAACTTAGAACAGTATGATAAAATAATTTGAATTGTTCGAATTAGGTGAAGAGAGAGAAACTGACAAGTATATGTGATATAGTAGTCAATTTTTTAGTTTAGAGATACAACTTTAATATTTAAATGTGATTTAAATTTCAAGAATATAAATACGTTCATATTAGGAAGCTCGGAAATAATCGAAATGGTCAAAGATGTAAAAAGTGAAAGAGTTGACTTTTTTGACTTTGAAAAGTTAAACTTTGACCGACCTTATATTCAAATGTGATTTGAATTTCGAGAAAATGAATACGGATTCATGCACGGGAGGTCAAAATTAGTCAACACGAAAAAATCATAAAAAGTCAAAATGTTGACTTTTTTTTTGTCAAAGTTTTACTTTGACCAAATGACTATTTTGCCCTTTGACTAAAGTTTGGAAAAATCCAAACTTTTGTTGGATCATTCCACTAACAAAACAGTGGGCTAGGTGTGTGGCTCATAGTGAAGACATTAAGCCCACTTAGATAGTGGATTATAGGTGTTAGGATTTTATGAAATTATTTCATGTAATTTTGTATGGCCCTTTTCATGGGCTTGTGATTTTGGATAAAATTTTTTCGATATTTTGCAAAAATTGGTTTTTAAAAGTTGGGCTGAAAAACCTAAACCCAACCCAAAAATCCACTCTACTATTTCCATCTCTTTTTCTCTCTCTTGGGTTCTTCATCCATCGGGTCCCACAACTCAGTTCTGAGTCCATTGGATAGTAGGTCAGCTCTAGTGGTTGTCCGATTCGTGTTCAAGCGGCGATAGAGGAGTTTCGGGAGCTTCAAAGGTATTATTTCAAAATAACCCTAATTAATTCATTTAGGGTTGCATGTTTAATTTGGGCAATTATAATAAAATCGATTCTTATTTCCGCTGCACATGCCAACTTTTCCATCAGAAGATATGCTTGATTGGACAATCATGTGGTTGAGGGTTATCCAAGGCAAGACCCAAAAATCGTAGGATATTGGGAGGAGGCATATAAGAATGATGTTCCAATAGAGAAAAGTTAATGTCTCAGGGTTTGGGCCAATCAATCGAGTTGGTAAATATATATTAATTGAAAAATAATTGAGTTGCGCTCGATCTGACACATTGCAACCTTAAGCGCCAAAAATAGCCCTAACATTTGTGGAATTACACATAACCAGGGGCTAGTAGGAAATACCTATAAATAGCCCTATCCAATGAACCCAAAGGGGGTGAGTAAGTAATGTCCAAAGAAGAGCACTAACATTTCTTCTTGTGTGTTTAGCTGAACTATACACTACCTATACTAACTTAGGCATCAGATTGTGATAGCAATATAGGGTGAGGATCTCTTCTACAAGCCAGTTCAGAAGCAAGACTAGATCAAGAGAAGCGAGCCGAAAGTGAAGCCTATTAGAGGCTCGCAACGATAGCGAACGCAGACAAGATCTGATCGCCAACAGTATGTTTTGCATCATTACAATTATTCAGGTCGAAATAGTTACACAATAAAGTAGTGTATCATTTCGTGTATGGATGCGATTTAGACTAAAGAGACAAAAATATCGCGATTTAACGATGGAGATATGTTTAAATGGAACGTCAGGTCTTTTACCCATTTCAATCATTCAAATTGAAGTGACTACATGATAAAATAATATACTTCTTGGTGTATGAGTGTAATCTAAACTACGAACATTAAAATAACACGATCTAAGAACATTTGAGAAAACAATCACTACTTTTGACCTTTTGAAAGGTTGTAAATTCCTATTTTATCATTCAATTCATATAGTTACATTATTCTAGTAAAATAATGTCAAAAGAGGAATTGCATTCATTAGAATCTTTTTAAACTTGAAATCAAACTATAAATATCACGTTAGGAAAATAAAAATTCCAAAAATCTGTGTTATGAACTATATGGTTATGGCTGGCGTGGCGAACCGAAAGGGAAGAGGAATACGGGAAGAGAAGAATGAGAAGGAAGTATCGGCCACACGTCAATGAACCAATACTTCCCGCCGGAAACTCGTCTCCGATTGCATTTTCCGTTCTGGAAGTATCGGCATCATCATCATAGCATGTCCTGAATCGATACAGAAACCCTAATTATTAACGCTTTTGTCATGGTCGAGCTCCCCAAAGCCCTATCCCCTGCACTGCTTCTAAAGCTCCTCAAAGCAGAGAAAAACCCCAATGCGGCACTCGCTCTATTCGACTCGGCCTGTCAGCATCCTGGTTATGCTCACTCACCATTCGTATTCCACCATATTCTCCGGCGACTTATCGACCCGAAGCTCGTTGTTCACGTTGGTCGGATCGTGGACCTGATGCGAACTCAAAGATGCACTTTCTCCGAAGATGTTGCGCTGACGGCTATCAAGGCCTATGCGAAGTGTTCAATGCCCGATCAAGCGCTTTATTTGTTTCAAAACATGGTTGACATTTTTGGGTGTAAACCGGGAATTAGGTCATATAACTCTATGCTTAATGCGTTCATTGAGTCTAATCAATGGAGCCGAGCTGAACTGTTTTTCACATACTTTCAGACAGTGGGCATGTCGCCCAATCTGCAGACTTATAATATTTTGATCAAGATATCGTGCAAGAAGAAGCAGTTTGAAAAGGCTAAGGGATTGTTGAAATGGATGTCGGAAAAGGGTTTGAACCCTGATGTTTTAAGCTATGGTACTTTAATTAATGCACTTGCGAAGAGTGGTAACTTATCGGATGCACTGGAGGTGTTTGATGAAATGTCTGAGAGAGGGGTGAACCCTGATGTTATGTGTTATAATATTCTGATTGATGGGTTTTTCAGAAAAGGAGATCTTGTGAAGGCCAATGAGATTTGGGAGAGATTACTGAGAGAATCTTCAGTTTATCCGAGTGTGGCAACGTATAACATTATGATAAATGGTTTATGTAAGCTCGGGAAGTTCGAGATGAGTATGGAGATATGGACTAGAATGAAGAACAACGAAAGGTCATTCGATTTATTTACTTTTAGTTCTATGATTCACGGCTTGAGCAAAGCAGGAAACATCGATGCTGCTGAGAAAATTTTCCAGGAGATGATTGACAACGGGTTATCCCCTGATGTGACAACATATAATGCAATGCTCAGTGGTCTATTTCGAGCCGGGAAACTAGGTAAATGCTTTGAGTTGTGGGAAGTAATGGGTAAGAATAACTGTTGCAATATTGTTAGTTATAACATATTGATTCAAGGGTTGCTTGACAACAAGAAAGTGGAAAAAGCGATTTGTTATTGGCAGCTCTTACACGAGAGGGGCTTAAAGGCAGATTCAACAACATACGGACTGTTGATTCACGGGTTGTGTAAAAATGGATACTTGAGTAAGGCTTTAAGAATATTAAAAGAAGCAGAAAATGAGGGAGCTGATTTGGATACTTTTGCGTACTCATCAATGATTCATGGGTTATGCAAAAAAGGGAGGTTGGATCAAGCAGTAGAACTGGTTCATCAGATGAACAAACATAAGCATAAACTGAATTCTCATGTCTTCAATTCACTGATTAATGGATATGTCCGAGCTTCTAAACTTGAAGAGGCTATTCTTCTTCTAAGGGAAATGAAAAACAAAGATTGTGCTCCTACTGTAGTTTCCTACAACACTATTATCAATGGTTTGTGCAAGGCAGAAAGATTTAGCGATGCATATCTTTCTCTTAAGGAAATGCTGGAAGAGGGTTTGAAGCCTGATGTGATTACTTATACCTTGTTGATTGATGGTCTGTGTCGAGGAGAAAAGCTTGACATGGCACTCAAATTATGGCATCATTGTATTAATAAGGGTCTTAAGCCCGATGTAACCATGCACAACATAATAATTCATGGTCTTTGTACTGCCCAAAAAGTTGATCTTGCCCTGGACATCTTTAATCAAATGGCACAGGTCAACTGTGTTCCAGATCTTGTAACACACAACAGCATCATGGAAGGTCTTTACAAAGCTGGAGACTGCGCAGAGGCTTTAAAGATTTGGGACCGCATCTTGGAAGCGCATCTTCAGCCAGATATTATTTCTTATAACATTGCTTTTAAGGGGCTCTGCTCTTGCACTCGAGTTTCAGATGCCATTGGGTTCCTATATGATGCTCTGCAGCATGGAATTCTTCCAAATGCCCCAACATGGAACATTCTTGTAAGAGCAGTAGTTGATGACAGACCTTTAACGGAATATGTTCTTATTACAGAGTCTCCGACATGATATGATTCTTGTGTGATGCTCTGAATCCACGAGGATCTTCAACCTTCTTGCTATGGAAATTATTGACAATAGATCTTCACCTTGATCTTCTTGATTGAAATGAATTAAAAAGTAAGTCCCCTCCTCCTCCAAATCACTTTTGTTTTTTTCAACTTGATATCTTCTAATGATTTATACTGATTCCTTTGACTGTTTTCTCTCTTGCTTGGTGATTGTGCTAGATCTGCTAGTACATATGCTTTGAACTAGTAGACTGCACTTTCTTGGCATGCCGAGTACTTTGAATAATTTGCAAGCTCTTCGGCTTAGAGATAGGACCATCATTCAAAGAAACTCAATTTTAACTTTTAGTTTCGATGGCTGGCCAATGATGTTCAAGGTTTTCAAAATTTTCATTTTTATTGTGATATATTTTATAGAGCCATTATTAATAATTATGTTTTCAAAAGAGTTTAAACAATTTTGCTTCAAATTTAAAAGCTTTTCAATTAGGCACCGACGTCTTACTTTTTCTATTTTCCTATAACTATTATTATAAATTTTGGATTGATGGGTAGATAGCAGGAAAATATGATCGGCTTGCTATTTTATTTAACTGCTCCGTAACTTGCACTTGATTTTCCTCTGCAGTGGAAAAGAAATAATACAAAAATGGATTTTTATGCACTAAACAAACCACTGCAAAAATAGGTCATGTAATTAATAATTATGTTGAAGCTATTGGTACAAGATCTTTCCA
Source organism: Benincasa hispida (assembly GCF_009727055.1). Classification (NCBI taxonomy): domain Eukaryota; kingdom Viridiplantae; phylum Streptophyta; class Magnoliopsida; order Cucurbitales; family Cucurbitaceae; genus Benincasa; species Benincasa hispida. The sequence goes on from NC_052351.1 coordinate 45,538,777, forward strand.
AATAATCGTCATGAAGATTCCAAGCATCAAATGTTGTAATTCATTACAGAGGTCTTGGTGATTGAAGGCATAATCACCAAGACCAATTGTTAATGATGCAAAAGTGAAGTAGCTTGATGTATCAGACCCGAGCAGAGAGGATTCACTTGGGGTTTATATCTCATGCTATAGTTATTATTTTCTAACTTTTCCTCATGCTTTCAGCAATAACAAAGACTTCTTCACTCTTTTTCCTCAGGTTGCTTTTTGATTTCTGTTTTTTCTATTTCAGATGACATCCTTTGCTCATAAGAAAACTGAGAAATCAAAGCAATAAGCATTGCCCCAAGAACTGCAACTTTCCGCCAATCAGGTGAAGAAAGGAATGATTCGGCAATTGCTACGACTAGCAGACCAATGAATGCAAGATAGATATATCGCCTTGTCTTCGAACCAGCATTTTCTTTAGTAAGCTCTTTAATCTTCTCCATTTCCACTTTAGCCTTCACTTTGTCAGCAGGCTTTCTCTGCCTCAGGTTCTTAAAGAAAAGACCTTCATTTCGTTCTTCTTCAATTTGGCCTTCAAATTTTGCCAACATATCATCGTTTTTCTCTATTTCTTGCCTGTTCAATTCTGCAGACTCCTCAAAGACCTGCATCTGGCTTTCAATGTTCTCCATAATCTATTCATTAGAAAACAAGAAAGTGGGTCATATTCAAAACCATAAATTTCAGTGACAAATGAGAGAAAGAAACCGAACATAGACCAACCCTTGCACTAGCTTCGTCGAGCCCTCTGAGGGCGTCTTCTCCAATCTTCTCAAACTCTGCATTGGCCTCTTCAGCAAACTGAGTGAGATCAGCAGACTTTTCATCTAAGAAGCCGGTGAGACGGAGTTTTTGGGTTTGAAGTTGTGCTATTCTGGCTAATATCTCTTGCTTTTGGGGATCTCCTTCAGGTGGTGTGGAAGCACTTGAATCAGAAGTGTTAGACTGGCAAAAGCACAAGGAGTTCTTTGAAATGGGAAGTCTTGCTGTGTATAAGAAGGTATTCTTGTGGACTGCGAAAGAGGTTTGAATTGGTTTGAAAACTATCATCTTTTGTTTATCTTTTAGAGAGAGAGAGAGCTGAGGGAGGGAGGAAGAAAAAGGAGAGAGCTTGGAATTCTTTTGGACCTCTCATTTTATGTTATTTTTATCACTTTATTATATTAAGAATATGAGATATTGATCATTGATTCCCATTGGAGTTTGGATCGTTTTCTTATCCATTCCAAAGTTGTGACGTTTCCAGGTGGTCTAATTCAGTTGAACAATCTGAAAAGTAGTTTTTTTTTTTTTTAAATAAAAAAAAATATATATTTAAAAATTAAAATAAAAAAATAAAAGCTAATAAGTGACATTTTGTTTTCTTTTCATTTTTTTTAACAATTAGGTTAAAATATTATTTTGATCTCAGTACTTTGAAGTTCGTTCAATTTTAATCCTAATATTAAATCTTAAATTTTAACTTCAATGCTAGTTTATTTTTTATTTTTTTAAACATTTTTTTTGGTTATTCATTAAAATTTCATGATAAATGTTGAAAACATATTCACATATTGTATTTATTTTTATGAAAATTATTATTATTATTTAACCAATTTCGATAAAATTTAATTTTGAGAGACTAAATGTAAAATTTATTGAAAGTATAGATACTAAAATTGGGTAATTGAAAGGACATGGATTAAAATTGAACAAACTTCAAAGTATGAAGACCAAAATGATAATTTAACTTAAACATTAATATTAAGGATAAACTTAAAAGATATTTTTTTAGTACAATAAGGATGGAGAGATTAAGGAAAATTATTAGAAATAACACGTTTAAGTTTTTACATCACAAAACTAGTATTTTTTTTCTAGAACTTGTAAAAATAGTTTTTCTTGGTTAAAAAATCAAATTTTTTCCAACTTATTGATTGTTTGAGGCTTTCTCGATACATCTTGCCAGATTATACATTGAGATTATGTGCTTCTCGGTACTAATCTCGAGTAAAATAACACCAAGATTTTATATATTTCAGCTTTCTTGGTGAAATCCCAGGCATAATTAACATCGAAATTTATATATTTAAACTTTTTTAGTGAAATTTCCAATAGGAATAACACTAAGATTCTATATATATCCTAAATCTTACCCAATTTTTTTCGAAAAATTTTATCTTTTTCAAAATTTAAAAATGTTGAATCAATTTAGAAAATCTAATTTGATAATTGGAAAATGCATTTGAAATTTTGGAAATTCATAAAACTATGAAAACATAAATTACGCTAAAGATTTGAAAAATTACATAATAGTTTGATATAATATTTAGTAGAAATAAACGAATTTGGAGAACATTTGAAAATAGTATAAGATTTGGGAAGATTACCAAAAAAAAAAAAAGAAGAAGAAGAAGAAGAAGAAGAAGAAGAAGAAGAAGCAAATTTTGGTGTGTAATTAGGTGAGATGTATCGAGAAGGTCTAAAACAATCGATAAGTTGAAAAAAGTTAGATTTTTAACTAATTCTCGATGGTCGATCTTGTTCGAGATGGATTGAGAAAAAAATATTTTTACGAGTTTTCAAAAAACGTGCTAGTTTTGTAAGATGAAAACCTAAACGTGCTATTTTTCACAATTTTTCGAGATTTAAACTACAAACATCTTAGGAACAGTTTGTTTTTTGGGATGTAGATAATTGGAATCCTTAGACGCTCGTAATTATAGATATTCAGAATTATAGATGTCTGGTATTTTAGATAATCATATTTGTTTTGTAGGAATATTTTTGCATATATCTAGCTAGGTATATTTTGATAATTATATTTATTTCGTATGATTTCTATTCGAAAATGTCTTAAATTTATTTAATGTTCCAAGAATGCTCGTACGATTATTTATTAAGTTATAATTAATTTAATATAATTTCAACTTACATAATATATTTGTTTTTATCAATTTGAATTTAATATTTTTATATGTTATTTTTCTTAACAAAGTAACATTTAATAATCTAAGATTTTTCATAAAAATAAATACTAATTTAAAATTTGAATTTGAATATCTTGCTAAAAAATTAATAATTAATAACAACTATGATATAACAAAAAATGGGTGATATACATGGTTGAATATATTTATTTTAATCATATAATGCACACAAAGAAGAGTGAACATATATTTAAAGGAAAAAAAGACAAACAAGTAAAATAGGGATGCCCTGAATACGAAAATCTAGAAAACTCATATTTCAGGAGGGCATCCAAAACTCTCACGATACCTATCGATCCTAGGATATCCGAGAATCTCCAGATGATAGGGTGTCTTATAATACTGCAAAAATGCGTTAAATCTAGATGCTCAATTTCCATGGAAATATAAAATACATGCAAAACAAATGACCTCTTAATTTTTAATACAGATTTTATGTCAATTGAGCTAACTTCTTTTTCCCAATAAAACCTGTATATATTATAACGAGCAAAATTAGTACCATAGAGAAAATGAATTAAAATTACGTTCATTAATTAGCGTATGTATGCAAGAATTGGTGTATGAAATAAATTATGCCTCTTTTGGCAAACAATAAAAAAGAAATTTAAAAATAGGAATTATAATTGTATTTTATATTTTTTTATATGTGGTTTTAGAAATTAGATCCCAATTCAAGTGTTTGATATAATATATTTATATATCATAAAATTAATTGCAGTTGCTTATTAAATATTAGAATGGATATAAATTCTTATTAATTAATTTATGAACATATTTTATGTTAAAAATCTTGAAAAATTGACAAAATTAGGATAAACTTAAGAATGTTAGACTTTGAAGAATTGTACAAAATGACCCACAAAGCAAAAACTATTTTAAGACGATCTCTTTCTAAAAACTTATTTTTTATTGGCTTTTTTGATGTGTGAAATACCACTTTTACCCTTAATATTAAATGCTCTCTTTCCATGTATTTTCTACTTTTCTTTTGCTCTTCCAAAAACAACAATAAAAGGAAAATTCAAAGTCATTTAAAACTAAAGATGCTTTAACATTTTGTTTACTTATAAGCATGGTTGGAAAGAACGTGAAAAATCATATGAAAACGAGTCGTCATTTAGTTAAAATGGAGTTATATCGATAAAGATATGATAAAAACAAAATTATTGTTTGCGCATAAAAAATGTGCAATGGCTAACATCAACGTATATAATCGCTGACATCAACGTATGTGATCACTCAGTTTTCATTTTGCAATTTTGTTTTAGTCACATATCTTTGTCGATACAACGCTGTTTTTTGCTAAATGACCACTCGTTTTCATACGTTTTTTTTCTTGTTCTTTCCAACCATGCATGTAAACTAAATAAAAACTTAGATAATCTTTGACTTTATTACTCCAAAAGTAAATTTTATCTTAGTTTAAGTGTTATAGTGCCATTTATATTCATTATTTTTTTGGCATGTTGCTCAATTTATAAGCATAATCGGAAAGAACACGAAAAAGTATGAAAACAAGTGGCTATTTAGCTAAAACAAAGTTTTATCGATGAAGATAAAACTAAGTGATCAAGTACGCTAATGTTAGCGATCACAAACATTGATGTCAGTGATCGCATAAGCTTATATCGGTGATCATACATTTTTTCTGCGTAAATGATAATTTGGTTTTTGTCATATCTTTGTCGATACAACTCTGCTTAACCAAAATGACTACTCGTTTTCATACGATTTCTTGCGTTCTTTCCAACCATGCATATAAAATAAGCAAAATGTTAAAGCATCTTTAGTTTTAAATGACATTGAATTTTCATTTTGTTGTTGGTAGAAGGGAAGAGTAAAAGAGATGTAGGAAATACTTGGGAAGAAAGCATTTAACATTGAGGGCAAAAGTAGTATTTTACATGTCAAAAAGGTTAATAACAGACAGTTTTTGGAGAGGTCAGTCATAGAAAAGTTGTTGCTTTTTGGGACATTTTGTACAATCTTCCAAAGACTTTTGGGATGGTTTTCAAAATAAAGAGTTTTAGGACAAATGAACATATGAAATGTCCATTATGCCCCTAAGTGAGAAAAACCAATTTTTTGTTCCCTATAACACACATTTTGGACTTTTATCTTCTCTCCTATCTTTTCTCCAACTTCTCTCTAACTTCTCTTCTCTCAAGTTCTCTTATCATGCTCCAAGATTGTTAACAATTTCAATATTCTCTCAACCTCATTCTCTTGTGGTAAGTTTTCATGATTTCCTTTTATTATTATTAAATTTTTGGGTCTCCTACTCTCATTTATAAATGAGTTGAGTTAGGTTAAGCGCTCTCTCTCTCAAACATCACATTTTTTATATTGTGGGATAGTTGTGCGATATTATTTATTTTTAAAATCTCGCAACAACTTTCCAACTCCAAATTTAAAATATTTAATTTAAAATTATTTTTATACTTTTTTTAGGTTATTTAGGGCGGGTATGAACATGTTTAGCTAGTTTTGTAGGTACTATTTTTTATTTGCAACATAACACAACTATCTTATAACTTTCAAACAGGAAACGCTTAACTCCAAATCATCTTTAAATGTGTTTTAAGTGATTTAGGGTGAGTTTACACTTGCCTCAAGACTACTTTAAGGCATAGTTAACTTCCTATAGCCATCTAGTAAAGACCCTCTAAGGTCATCCCAAGGAAGTTAACTAGAGTTCAACTAGATATATTTTGGTAAACCATATTCGGATCCATCCAAGACTGAAACCTCTTCCTGAATGGACAACATAGTGTCATTCGATAAAGAGCAATTTGACCTTATCATTGGGTTTAGAATATGGACTAGATGTGTATGCAGACCTCGAAACTCTAGGAGGCTTAGGACTTATACTTCAACGACAATACTAGAGCAAAGCAGTCTGAAGTTGAGACTCAATTCCTAGCATTAGATTTTAGGAGTAATGAAGATGCAGTTGAAGGGATTGAATCCTGCGCGGAAGCATGTGAACGCTTGTGCTTCATTATCTGTTGAAGAAAACAAGAACAGAAACAAATAAGCATGCTGTAATTTAATAAAAAAAAATGTAGAAATACTCACTTTTGAAGACCATTCTTCAAGCGGTTCTCCCATCAAGATGTTTTGAAAATTACCACTAATATATCTCTACTATTCTCCGGTAAAATTGGGGCTTGTGAGAGCCCTTTTGGAAGTACGAGGGAAGAAGAATTTTTTTTTGAGAGATTGAGAGAATTAAGACTAGAGAGGAAGAAGAAGATGCAAAAGAAAAAAAAAAAAAAAAAAAATCAATTTTCTTATCTTTTTCTTCATTTCACGTTGAGTTAAGGGAGAGGGGTTATCCTTCTCCCACTAACTCCTAATAACTCCCCACATGGGGAGTTATTTATTATTTATTATTATTGATTAAATTAAATAAAAATTTAATTTAAATTTAATTAAATAATAGTCAGTAAATCTAATTTATTTGATTTAATTAATTTAATATCATATACTTAATTAATATTATATTTAAATCATATTTAAATATATTTTCCTCTCACAACCTATAGTTTCAATATGAATCTTATTCATATTAATTTTTAACCTATAATTGTAATATTTGAATCTTATTCGAATATTTTATTTTTCTCATATAATAAAGTTTAACTTTGAATCTAATTCAAAGTTAACTTTATAATATAACACATCCGTATATATTATATTAATGGTTTCATATACTAATTTTCCAAATAATTTGGACAATTCAAATTCATATTAATTAATTAAACTCTTTAATTAAATTAATCAACATTCATTATCTACAAGTCACTCCACTAAAGATCCACAGCTGCCCTCTTCGCACTGTAGATATATTTTTGTGTTCATAGATGTAACCGCTACCGATAAGCCAATTCTTCACGAGTCATTCATAATTACAACTGGATCAAATTATCGTTTTACCCCCTGTAATTACCTATAGTTTCTTGAGTCCCCTGATTCTCTAATGAACAATCTATTTATGGTCCTACCATAAACAAAATCTCTCTCGAGCCAATAAAAGGGAAACGACCCCATTATTTAAGACCCGGAGTCAACACTTAAGGGAACAACTCCTCTACTTAGCCTAAAGATGGGAAGGGTTAAATTCCATCTCGTGTAGTTATGTTCCCAGCTCTCTACTTGGTCCTGTCCCCAGAATAGTAGGCATATTGAGTCAGCGACTCGAGCCACTCTCACACATACAAATCAAAGGACAGTTCCTTATATGTAGGAGTTCATAACTCACTCAGAATTGAGATTGAGTTACCTACGATCATCCTATGAAATATTAATCTTTTCAATCAATGGTGTTATAATAAAAGATTAATTATTTCATGGTTTAGTCTTATACAATCTCTGAAGGAACCGTGAAGTCCACTGCGGAAGCGAGATCGTTCCAAATTTTCAATACTTCACAAAATTAAAAGTTACAAATAAGAAATTATGCATTTTAATAAAAGTTACAACATGCTTTAAAGAGTGAGAAGGATTAGAAATTGACTTACCTTTGAAGAACAAGATCTTCACGAAATCCCTTGAACTGATCACGAACTCTCCTCATACTGAAATCCTAAACAGAACAAAAATCAAGTGGCCACCACCAAAAAAGAACCTCCTATATGTTGGGGTTGATGCCCTAAATCTCGTAGGGTTCTATAGTTTGTAAACATTGTACAAACAAACTCTTTATGTGATTAATAAAATAGATGATATTTTAGTTGCATTAAGTTTTAACCACAAGCCAATAAACTAACATCCAAGGTTATCTTTGTAACTTAAATATGCATGTGGAGACATACATGTGGCATGTTTAAGTGATAATCTAAATGGTTTGTAGTAGATGGATAAGGCTGGATACCTTATCCTAGTGACACTACGAGTATGACCCGTTTTGTAGATGTTACAATTGTTATAAAGTGCTACAAATGATCTGATCCTGATCATTCATGTATTAGACATACGAGCGGGGATATTCTATATAAATATGTTTGTATAAGACCAGACCACGAAATGTTTGGTCTCATTATATAACACCGTTCATAATAGAGACTTACATTTCACCAGGATGATCATAGGTAACATGACATGAATCCTAAGTGAGTTGTGAACTCCTACTTATGAGGACGGTCCTTCGATTTGTATGGGTGAGATTGGCCAGATTGTCGACTCAATAAGCCTACCATTTTGGGGATTCGTCTAATTGGGGAGTTGGGAACACAACTATATAAGATGGAATTCACTCATTCCCCAAAGTAGGGGTAAGTAGATAAATTGCTCTCTTAAGGGCTGATTCCGGGTCTTGAACAATGTGGCGCCACAACATCTTCTGGCCTGAGAGGAGTTTAGTCATAGTGGGACTATGATCTATTATTCAGTAGAAGGATCAGTGGTACTTAAGGAGTTAGGTGTATCTATAGGGGAAAAATGGTAATTTAGTCTAGCTGTACTTATGAGCAATTTGTGAAGGGTCATTGTATTATTGATTGGTTATATCCAATGGACACATAAATATATTTATAGTGCGAAAAGTGCAACTGTCGGTTTTTAGTGGAGTGCCCGACAGTTAATGGATGGTGAATAATGTAATTAAAGAGTTTAATTAATTACTCATGTACCGTTGGAGCTTCAAGCTACAGGTACATAAGGTCCTTTTGGTAGCTAAAAAAGATTTAGTTGAAAGTCAATTTTTGGATTAATTTGAATTGTTCAAATTAATAGAGGGATTTAATTATATATGATATAAATGTCATGATGTATTTGATACTGTTGGGGATGATGTCCTAAACTCTTGTTGGGTCCTGTAGTTTGTAAACACATGTATTAAACAAACGCTTGTGATGTAATAATATATGATATTTTCTTCACTGTTATCTATGAAACATGAGATGTTTTAATTGCTTTACCACAAACCAATAAACTAAGATCCCTGGTTTTCGTTGTAACTTAAGCATGTATGTGGAGACATACAGGTAGATCATGTCTTAAGTGATAACCAAAATGGTCTGTAGTATATTGATATATGAGGGAAACCTTATCCTTGTGACACTACGGATGCGACCCGCTTTGTAGATTGTTACAAGTGTTGTGACTGATCAGTCATGTGGAGACATGTGAGCAGGGGCATCCTATAAAAAGGAGTTTGTATAAGAACGGACCACAAAGTGTATAGTCTCGTTATATAACGCCGTTCATGGCAGAGACTTCACTTCACTAGGATGACCATAGATAATATGACCTTAATCTTGAGTGAGTTGGGAACTCTTGCCTTTGAGGGCGGTCCTTTGATTTGCATGGGTGCGAGTGGCCAGATTGCCGACTCAAACCTACCACTTTAGGGATTCGTCTGATTGGGGAGCTGGGAACTCAGCTACACAAGATGGAATTCACTCCTTCCCCGAAGCAGGGGTAAGTAGATAGATTGCTTTCTTAAGGACTTATTCCGGGGCTTGAACGATATGGCGCCACACATCTTTTCATGGGCCGAGAGGTATCCACTCATAGTAGAACTATAAGATATTGTGTATTAGAGGGATCAGTGGTACTTAAGGAGTTAGATGTAACTACAGGGGCAAAACGATAAATTGGCCCAGCTGTACTTACGAGCATTTGTGAAGGGTTATCGTACTGTTGATTGGTTATATCTGATGGACACAGAAATATATATGTGGTGAGAAGAGTGCAGCTGTCGATCTTTAGTGGAGTGCCCGACAGTTAACAGATGGTGGATCTCGTGGCTAAAGAGTTTAATCAACTATTCACGTACCATTGGAGCTTCAAGCTACAGGTTCATAAGGTTCCCTTGGTAGCTCAATGGATTCAAGTTGAGAATAAGTTTTTGGGTCAGTTTGAAGTGTTCAAATTGACAAGAGGGAGTTTGATTATATATGATATGATTAAATTGGTTTAGTTATATATGATATAATTGATATGATGTATGAGATACATTAATTAGAGGAAAAGGATATAAATATGATTTATATTTAGTAAATGAGAAAAGAACTATGGTTTAAATATTGCATATGATGTGATGTTAAAATTATAGGTTATAAATATAATATGATAAATTAGTTATTATATTTATTTATAATTAAAAACAATTATGAGATAATTGTTGGTGGTTTTCTCCATAACTGTGCGTAAAAGTAGGAGGTTGTATTTAGTTTTCATAAGTGAAAGGATAAAATGAAAATAGTTTTTATTTTGGAAAATATAGGATAATCACCTCATAAGTGGTACATTGCCTATCTTTTAACTCACAAGAGCCTACACGACAGCTCGAAGGATTTTCCTAAACGATCGTGTACGCGCGCGTCTGTCTAAACTATTGTGTTGTTTTTCTAAACGATTGCATAGATTTTATTAAATGATGGTTTAGCTTTTACTAAACGATCGTACACCTGAGCGAGTTCACTAAATGATCGTCTAAATGATCAACCTGATTTACTAAACGACTGTATACTTTTTTCTAAACGATCAAGCATAAGTCTATACGATAGACACAAAACTTCTCCCACTTGCTTGGTCGGTGAATACAATTGTTCTTTCCTTCTTCTCTCTACCAAATCCAACAGAGCCCACACCTCTTGGATTCTCACTCCGAGAATACCAAGGTCACTAAGTGGTGGTGTCTCGGTTACTGCTTGTTTGTGTAGAAGACAATTTGCTTCGCTTGGAGATTTGAGTAGACGATTGGCTTGGCGTTGTAGCGACAGCGAGAGGTGCTGTTCTTGATGAGAGTGAGAGAAAGACAGAAGAAAGGTTATTCAAAAGTGAGTCTTTCGTTCCTTTGTATTTATTTGTCGAAAGTATGCTGTAATTTTTTAGTAGACGCATAACTTGTCTGTATGTTTGTGAATGTTGTAATTTTGTCACAATGAATTTGGAACGATCTTGCTTTCGCTCATAGGTACTCTTTGATAAGAGTTCCTTCAGATACATTATAGCTTAATGGGAGGAAATCAATATTTGAATGAGATTCAAATATATTTTTTATGAATGTGATTTATAGTTGTTAAATTTAATATAAATGAGATTTATATTAAATGCCATAAAATAGAGAAAAGAAACTACAGTTTATATTGTATGTGATACTGTATTAAAACTATGGGTTATATGTTATATTTGATATAACATATAATTTAATATAAATATAATATGATAAGTTAGTTATCAATATTTATATTATATTATTATTATTTGAATAATAATAAGAGAGTTACAACTCCCTTCCCCATCTTTTCTCTTCACCCACATTAGTGGGGGTGGTTATTCATTTTGGCAATAGAAGAATAAAAGAAAAACAAATTTTCTTGTTCTTCAACGTTGAACTTGATTGAACGATTGAGAAAACAGAAGAGTTCAGTGTCTTTGAGTGTTCTTGGTGAAAGTTCTCAATTTTTTTCCTCCACTTTAAGACTTTTCCCACCTAACCAAAATAATCAAAGCCCACCACTCCTGGGTTCTCACCCTGAGATTATCGAAGACTCCATTGTGGTTGTGTCCGGGTTTCTGTTCGAAGTTTTTTTTTTTTGAAGATCTTCAAAAGGTTCGTGATTGTTCGAAGGAGGATTCGTTAAGAAAGGTTCTTCAAAGGTGATATTTCTTGAACTTATTTATTTTAAAAGCATGCTGTAGTTTAATTTAAATGCATTCTATTTGTATGTTTACTGTATATTTAGTATTCGATAATTAATGGAATTTGGTCGATCCACTTCTACTCAAGGTTCTCCTCACCCGAGTTCCTTCACCTTATTCTCTATAGGAGTTGAAAATTAGTAGGAGTTTGTGGGCTCTGCTATATTTTGGAAAGAGGGAGAGAAGAATTGATAGGAAGGAGAGAAAAATTTGTAGAAAAGCAAAATTCGTTGGGAGAGAGTGTTCCTGTAATCTTTTGTGAAGAAGATGAATATCGTGAAAACTGAACAACCCACTCCTACACACGTTTGATTGAGAGAAAGAAGGGAGAGGGAGTTACAACTCCCTCATAAATTAATTTTTAAAAATAACTTAATAATTATTAAATGTAACACATAACCTATAGTTTTTATATTGTATCAAATAGAATATAACCTATAGTTTATATTTCTTTCAATAATGCATGGTATTTAATATAAATCCAATTTTCATATTAAATTTAATTATATGAATCTCATCCATACTATTAATTTGATTCATATTCAAATATTTAATTCATTTCAAATAATCTTTATATTATAATGTATCAAATACATTATATTAATTATATCACACACAATTAATTTTCTCAATTAATTTGAACTATTCAAATTAATCCAAAATTAATTCTCAATAATCCCTACTGAGCTATAGAGGGGACCTTATGTACCTATAGATTGAAGCTCCAATGGTACTCGAATAATTAATTAAAATCCTTTAATTAAATCACTCAACATCCATTAACTGTCGATCACTCTACTAAAGACCCACAGTTGCACTCTTCGCACCACATATATATTTTTGCATCCATTGGATATAACTAGTCAATAATGCGATGATCTTTCACAAATTGTTCGTAAGTATAACTAGGCCAAAATTACCTTTTTCCCCTATAGTTACATCTAACTCCTTAAGTATCACCGATTCCTCTAATGAACAACAAGTCATAGTCCAACTATGACCAAACCCCTCTCGAGCCAAGAGAGGGTGTGGTACCACATTGTTCAAGCCCCAGGATCAGCCCTTAAGGGAGCAATTTATCTATTACCTCGACATTAGGGAAGAAGTGAATTTCGTCTTGTGCAGTTGTGTTTCCAGCTCCTCAATCAGACGAATCTCCAAAATGGTAGGCTTACTGAGTCGACGATCTAGCCACTCTCACCCATACAAATCAAAGAACCGCCTTCATATGCAGGAGTTCACAACTCATTTAGGATTCATATGATGCCATCTATGGTCATCCTGGTGAAATGTAAGTCTTGGTTATTAACAACGTTATATAATGAGACTATTCATTTCCCGGTCTTATACAAACATCTTTATATAGAACACCCTTTTTCATATGTCTCTGTTGGGGTTGATGTCCTAAATCTCGTGGGTCTTGTAGTTTGTAAACACTTGTATGAAAAAACATTTTGTGATTTATAATATATGATATTTTATTCACTTCTGTCTATGAAATATTTGATATTTTAGTTGCATTAGCCACAAACCAATAAACTAAGATCCATGGTTATCATTCTAACTCAAACATATATGTGGAGACATAAAAGTGGATCATGTTTTAAGTGATAACTTAAATGGTCTGTAGTATATGGATAAGGAAGGATACCTTATCCTGGTGACACTGCGAGTATGACCCGCTTTGTAGGTGTTATAAATGTTGTAAAGTGCTACAAATGATTTGATCCTGATCATTCGTGTATTAGACATGCGAGTGGGGATATTCTATACAAAGGAATTTGTATAAGACTAGACCACAAAATTTTTAGTCTCGTTATATAACGCCGTTCATAATAGAGACTTTCATTTCACTAGGATGACCATAAGTAACATGACTTTAATCCTGAGTGAGTTGTGAACTCCTGCCTATAAGGGTGGTCCTTTGATTTGCATGGGTAAGAACGGCCAGATCGCCGACTTAACAAGCCTACCATTTTGGGGATTCGTCTGATTGGGATGCTGAGAACTCAGCTACACAAAAGGAATTCACTCTTTCCTCGAAGCAGGGGTAAGTAGATAAATTTCTCCCTTAAGGGCTGATTTTGGGTCTTAAAAAAAGTGGCGCCACACCCTCTCTTGGCCTGAAAGGGATTTAATCATAGTGGGACTATGATCTATTGTTCATTAGAGGGATCAATGGTACTTAAGAGGTTAGATGTAACTACAGGGGCAAAACGGTAATTTGGTTCAGCTGTACTTATGAGTGATTTGTGAAGGGTCATCGTACTGTTGATTGGTTATATCCAATGGACACAGAAATATATCTGTAGTGCGAAGAGTGTAGCTGTCGGTCTTTAGTGGAGTGCCGACAGTTAACAGATGGTGGATAAGGTGATTAAAGAGTTTAGTCAGTTATTCACGTACCGTTAGAGCTTCAAGCTACAGGTTCATAAGGTTCCTTTGGTAGTTCAATGAATTTAAGTTGAGAATAAGTTTTTGGGTTAATTTGAAATGTTTAAATTAATAAAAGGGAATTAATTCAATTATATATGATATAACTGATATAATGTATTTGATACATTATTATTTGATTGGAGAAACTAATATTTGAATATGATTCAAATATAATTTTTATAAATTAGATTTATAGTTATTTTTAATATAAAAATGATTTATATTAAATGCTATAAAATAAAGAAAAAGAACTGTGATTTATATATTGTATATGATGCAATATTAAAACTATAGGTTATAAATATAATATGATAAGTTAGTTATCATATTTATTTATATTTATTAATTATTTGATAATTAAAAAATCTTCTTCACAATAACCACCCTTATTGGGTAGTTGTACAGTTTTATGGCAAAGTGGAATAAAGATGAAAATTGGTTTTTCAATTATTCTAACGAAATACGAGATATCAGATACACTATCGAGTTACTACACGATAGCTTTGGAGACTACATGATAGCCTTGATATCTAAACGATCGAGTATCCAATCTATACGATAGACTTTCATCTTCTATACAATACTGCCATCGCTTACTCGATCGTCTACTTCTTCACTCTAAATCTTCCCTCAAACCAAAATAAGCCAGAGCCCACCATTCCTGGATTCTCACACCGAGAATACCAAGATAATCTTGTGGTTTTGTTCGGTTTGTTTGAGGATCGAGTTGCTGCTCATTGCTGCCTGAGGGAGATCGAGTTCTTGTTCGTTGTGTTCGTGACTGATCGAGGGATTATCTTAAAGAAGTGTTCTTCAAAGGTATTGCCTCTCTAACATTTGTATATATTTCAACAGGCATGCTCTAATTTATGATTTAATATATAATCTATTTAGTATAACTGTAAATGTATGAATTCTTTCACAATGGAGTTTGGACGATCCGCTTCCGCTCATAGGTCCTCTCTAAATAGAGTTCCTTCAGTCTCTACATGAATGATCAAGATCAGATAATTTGTAGCACCAACAATTGTAACATCTACAAAGTGAGCTATATTTATTGTGTCACCATGATAAGGTACCCAGCCTTATTCATCTACTATAAACCATTTAGGTTATCACTTAAATATGATCCACCTGTATGTCTCTACATACATGTTTAAACTACATAAGATAACCTCGAATGTTAGTTTATTGGTTTTGTGGGTTAATGCTACTAAATGTCAAATAAAATGCCTCATATTTTTAAATAAATAAATCATTTGTACATTACAATTGCAAACTACAGGACCCACGAGATTTAGGATATCAACCCTAACAATCTCCCATTCGTCCTAAAGCTAGTGGGGTGTACATCATAAAAGTCATACTAATATAAAAGTACACAAAACAAGAAACTAGGGCATAAAGCGCGCCCAATACAAAATCTTCCACTTGCCTAAGTCTAGATGTGACATGTCCTATAGATCCATACTCTGTAGGTGACCCTCAAACACCTTAGCCATGAGGGCCTTTGTAAATGGATCAACAATGTTATGCGCTGAAGCTATCTGTAAGAGATTCACGTCCTCTCAATTCACAATATCTTGAATGATATGATACTTCGGCTCTATGTGCTTATCGCACTTGTGACTCCTAGGCTTTCAGAAATTAGCTACAACACCACTATTATTACAATAAAGGGTGATGGGCTTTGACATGTATGGAACCATTTCTAAATCAGTCAGGAATTTTCTGAGCCACACAACTTCCTTAGCAGCTTCACAAGCTGCCACGTATTCAACCTTTATAGTGGAGTTAGCAATGCACCCCTGCTTGGTACTCCTCCAAACTATTGCCCCTCCGTTAAGAGTGAACACTGATCTTGATGTGGATTGCCTAGAATCCTTATCAGTTTGGAAATCAGAGTCCGTGTATCCTGTAAGAATCAAATTCTTAGAAGTATACACGAGCATGTAGTCTCCAGTTCTCCAAAGTACTTTAGGATATTTTTAACGACGTTCCAATGATCATATCCTGGATTAGATTGATATCTAGTGACTATCCCCACTGTATAATAAATGTTAGGTCTAGTACATAACACAGGCTACCAACAGCTGATGCATAGGGGATCTGTCTCATTTGCTCAACTTCTTAAGGTGTCTTAGTATTGGGGTATGCCTTAAATCTCGTAGGGTCCTGTAGTTTGTAAACACTTGTATGAATAAACATTCTGTGATTTATAATATATGATATTTTATTCACTTCTGTCTATAAAATATATGATATTTTAGTGGCATTAACCACAAACCAATAAACTAAGATCCATGGTTATCGTTTTAACTTAAATATGTATATGGAGATATACAAGTAGATCATGTTTAAGTAATAACCTAAATGGTCTATGTATATGGATAAGGCTGGATACCTTATCCTGGTGACACTACGAGTATGGCCTAATTTATAGGTGTTACAAATGTTGTAAAGTGCTACAAATGATTTGATCCTGATCATTCGTGTATTAGATATGCGAGCAGGGATATTATATATAAAGGAGTTTGTATAAGACCGGACCACGAAATGTTTAGTCTTGTTTTATAATGCCGTTCATAATAGAGACTTTCATTTCATTAGGATGACCATAGGTAATATGTCTTGAATCCTGAGTGAGTTATGAACTCTTGCCTATGAGGACAGTTCTTTGATTTGCATCAATGAGAGTGGCCAGATCGCCGATTCAATAAGCCTACCATTTTGGGGATTCGTCTGATTGGGGAGATAGAAACTAGGCTACACAAGATAGAATTCACTCCTTCCCTAAAGCAGAGGTAAGTAGATAAATTGCTCCCTTAAGGGTTGATTTCAGGTCTTGAACAATGTGTTGCCACACCCTCTTTTGGCCAGAGAAGGGTTTAGTCATAGTGGAATTATGATCTATTGTTCATTAGAGGGATTAGTGGTACTTAAGGAGTTAGATGTAACTACAGGGTCAAAACGGTAATTTGGCCCAACTGTACTTACGAGCGATTTGTGAAGAGTCATCGTACTGTTGATTGGTTATATCCAATGGACACAGAAATATATTTGTAGTGGAAGAGTGCAGCTGTTGGTATTTAATGGAGTGCCGATAGTTAACGGATGGTGGATAATATGATTAAAGAGTTTAATCAGTTATTTACGTATCGTTGGAGTTTCAAGCTATAGGTTTATAAGATCCCCTTGGTAGCTCAATAGATTTAAGTTAAGAATCAGTTTTTGGAGTAATTTGAAATGTTCAAATTAAGAAGAGGGAATTTGATTATATATGATATAATTAAATTAATTAAATTATATATGATATAATTAATATAATGTATTTGATATATTATTGTTTAATTAGAGGAACTAAATATTCGAATATGATTCAAATATATTTTTTATGAATTAGATTCATAATTATTAAATATAATATAAATGTGATTTATATTAAATACCATAAAATAGAGTAAAGAACTATGGTTTATATATTGTATATGATGCAATATTAAAATTATAGATTATAAATATAATATGATAAGTTAGTTATCATATTTATTTATAATTTATTAATTATATGATAATTAACCATTTTTTTCTCTATAACCACCCTTAGTGGGTAGTTATTTAGTTTTATGGAAAAATGGAATAAATAAATTTTTTTTTTATTATCCCGGATATAAGTGAATGAATGATAAGGCATTGGTAATCGAGTTACTATACAATCACTTGAGAGACTAAAGATCGAGTAGGAAGTCTATGCGGTAGACTAGTTCGTTTACATGACAGTGTAATTCCCATCTCGATCGTCTTCCTCCTCTACACCAAACTTCCCCTCTAATCAAAATTAGCTAGAACCCACCACTCCTGGATTCTTACATCGAGAATACCAAGGTATCCAAGTGGTAGTGTCCTATTTGATTCGAGGATCGAGTTGCTGTTTGCTGCTTGTGTTGGGGTTGATGCCCTAAATCTTGTAGGGTCCTGTAGTTTGTAAACACTTGTATGAACAAACATTGTTTGATTTATAATATATGATATTTTATTCATTTCTGTCTATGAAATATACGATATTTTAGTTGCATTAACCACAAACCAATAAACTAAGGTTCATGGTTATTGTTATTGTTGGGATTGGTGTCCTAATTCTCCTAGAGTCTCGCTGTTTTGTAAAGATACACATTGTTTAATGAATAAAATAAGTGTTATTTAATTCTGCATTTACTCATATCCAATAAACAAAGCTCCTTGGTTATCTTATGTGAATTTAAGCATGTATATGTGATATACAAGTGGATCATGCCTTAAGTGAAAGTGATAACCTAAATAGGTATTGTAATATAAGGGTTAAGGTGGGATACTTGATCCTCGTGACACTACGGATACGGTCTGCTTTGTAGAGGTTTACAAGTTGTAAACTCCTACAGATGGTAGATTCTGACCATTCATGTGAAGACGTGGAGCGGAGGGTGTCCTATACAAAGAGTTTGTATAAGACTTGGACCACGAGATGATTAGACTCTTATATAACACCGTTGATACTAGAGACTTACATCTCACCTAAACGACCATAGGAGACACGACCTCAATCCTGAGTGTTTTGGAACTCCTGCCTTTGAGGGTGGTCCTTTGATTAGTATGGGTGAGAGTGGCCAGATTGCCAACTTAACATGCCTACCTTTTGGGGACTTGTCTGATCTGAGAGCTAGGAACTCAATCCATAAGATGGAATTCACTCCTTTCCCAAAGTAGGGATAAGTAGAGAGATTGCTCCCTTAAGGGCTGATTTCAGGCCTGAAATAGTGGTCACAACTTCTCTTTGGAAGAGAAGACTCAGTCATAGAAGAACTATGACTTATGTTCATTAGAGGGATCAGTGGTACTTAAGGAGACAGATGTACTACAAGGGCATAACGATTATTGGCTCAACTGTACTTACGAGTGATCTGTGAAGGGTTGTCGCACTGCTGATTGGTTAGATGGACACATAATATATCTGTGGTAGGGAGAGTTCAGTTGTCGGTCTTTTGGAGTGCTTGGCAGTTAACGGATGGTGGATCTCATGACTAAAGAGTTTAGCCAGTTATTCATGTACCATTGGAGCTTCGAGCTACAGGTCCATGAGGTCCCTTGTAGCTCAATGGATTCAGCTGAGGATCAGTTCTTGGTGTTGATTTGAAATGTTTAAATTGACAAGAGGTATTTTGATTATATATGATATAATCGGTTTGATGTATGAGATACATAAGTGGAGGATTGATGTAAATGAGATTTACATTAAGTACCATGGAATAAAAAAGAAACTAGGTTTATATTTTCATGAGATGAATATTAAACTATAAGTTATAAATATAGTATGATAAGTTGGTTATCATTTATGTTTATAAATATTATTGGATAATTAATTCTTTTTATTTTAATAACCAAGTAGTGGTGGTTATTGAATCATGGTAACCGTGAGTTTAAAAGGAAATGGTTTTCCTATTTTAAAAAGAAGTTTTTACAAAGATTGAAAAGATTTTGAGTTTTCTCTCCGCGCAAAAGAAACTCACGAAGTCGTCAAGTAAATTCGGATTTACTAAACGACGACTGGGCGAGCTAAACGATCGTGCAGTAGTTACTAAACGATCGCATAGTTTTGCTAAGACGATCGCTGGCCCAAGGTAACAATTGTGTAGTGTCTGTAGGTGACAGACGAGCTAAATGATCGATAGCTTTTGCTAGACGATTGCTTAACTTTATCTAAACGATTGGGCATCAACCTATACGATGGTCTCCGTCATCTCCCACTTCCTCAGTCGTGTATGTGATCGGTGTTT
>NC_052351.1:45559606-45691475 GCF_009727055.1 Benincasa hispida
GTTAAGTGTTCGTGCTGTGTTCATTGTCGTGTTACGGTCGTGTAGATCGAGTGTTCGAGGTTACTGTTGTTCAAGCGACCGTGCACATCCAAGCGTGGAGACACTTCTGCCATTGTGCGTAGAGTTTGATCTCTGTTCATTTTTAGTTGTTCATGCTGTAATTTCTGTATGAATCGCATAATCGTTTGTATTGAAGTCGACTGTAAATGTATATGTTCATTCATGATTGTAATTTGAAATAATCTTGTTCCACTGCTCATGGAAATCGCGCTTCCGATTTCCTTCAGTTATAACTTAAACATGTATGTGGAGACATACAAGTGGATTGTATTTAAATGATAACTTAAATGGTCTGTAGTATATGGATAAGGCTGGATACCTTATCTTGGTGACACTACGAATATGACCCATTTTGTAGGGGTTACAATTATTGTAAAGTGCTACAAATGATCTGATCCTGATCATTCGTGTATTAGACATGCGAGCGGGGATATTCTATACAAAGGAGCTTGTATAAGACCGGACCATGAAATTTTTAGTCTCGTTATATAATGCCGTTCATAATTGAGACTTTCATTTTACTAGGATGACCATAGTTAACATGACCTTAATCCTGAGTGAGTTGTGAACTCCTACTTATGAGGGCGGCCCTTTGATTTTCATGGGTGAGAATGACCAGATTGTCGACTTAATAAGAGGGAATTTGATTATATATGATATAATTAAATTAATTCAATTATAAATGATATAACTGATATAATGTATTTGATACATTATTGTTTAATTGGAGGAACAATATTTGAATATGATTCAAATATATTTTTTATGAATGAGATTTATAGTTATTAAATTTAATATACTATGATTTATATCAAAGCCATAAAATAGAGAAAAAGAACTATGGTTTATATATTGTATATGATGCAATATTAAAACTATAGGTTATAAATATAATATGATAATTTAGTTATCATATTTATTTATATTTATTAATTATTTGATAATTAAATTCTTTTTCTCAATAGCCACCCTTAGTGGCTAGTTATTTAGTTTTATGGCAGATTTGGAATAAAATGAAATTTGATTTCAAATCTCAAAGGGAACAGACGATATGAGGAATTGAGTAAGAAAGTCTTACTATATGATCACTTGAGAGACTAAACGATCGAGCAGTATAGTTTATGCGATAGACTTTGTCATCTACACGACAATGTTGTTCTCATCTCGATTGTCTTCCTCCTCCACACCAAATCTTCCCTCTAACCAAAATAAGCCAGAGCCCACCACTCATGGATTCTCACACCAAGAATACTAATGTATCCAAGTGATATTGTCCGGTTCGAGGATCGAGTTGTTGTCTGTTGCTTATTGAGGGAGATCGTGTTGTTCGACATGTTCGTGAACGATCGAGGGATTATCTTGAAGAACGATTCTTCAAAGGTATAATCTCTTATCCTTTGTTTTTATTTCAGAAGCATGCTGTAATTTAAGATTTATGCATAATCTGTTCTGTATGACTGTAAATGTATGAGTTCATTCACAATGGGATTTGGACGATCCACTTCCGCTCAAAGGTTCTCTATAAACGAAGTTTCTTCAATTGGTATCAGAGCCAGATTGTGTTCTGATTTCCAAATTCCATTTGCTGTATTGACTTTCCTTTATAGTTTAGTAGGTTTTTTTAAGTTTCTGCAATGCGTTTAAATGTTAAATGTTTGTGGATTTTGTTGATAGATGATTTCGGGGTAGTTGTCTTTGTCAATGCTTCCAGTTTACTTTTACAAAAGTTAATTGTAAGAACCCTTGCATTTTTTGACATAATTACTTGCAATCGAGTCTGTATTCTTTGAGTTTTTTGAGTCGTTTGTGAAGAAGCTTCAAACGCAAAGAGTTGCAGTTCACTTCAATGAAGAAGACGAAACGATGGTCACATCATATACTAACTACATCAATTTTAGTAATTAAGTATGTATGTTCATAAGAGTAAAACTTAGGGTTTCAAGAGTATTACCTTTGAAGAACTCCAATTTGCTCCAAGTTCAGCTGAATTTCTCACCTTCAACTGTTTATAGACTAGCACAAGAGTCTCCCTACTATCCTCTGGCCTTAAATTGGGTGGTGGAACCCAAATTGAGATGAAATTTGGATTTGGAGAGGAAAATATGTAGAATTTCAAAACCACAGAAATTCATTCAACTTCAGAATTTTTTGCATTAAGCTTTAATCTGTATTGAAACTTCTATCTTATAGAAAAATAACATGCAAATCAATTAATTCTCAAATTGACACATAATTTTCATTTAACTAAACTTATATTAGATGTTATTAAAATAGAAAAGTGGGATAATCCAACTTTCTATTTTATTTTATTTATTTATTCTAATTTAAATTAAACTAAAGAAAATCAATTTAATTTAAATAATAATTAAAATTGAATTTCCAAAAATTCATATATTTAATTAATTTTTGAATAATTAATTAAACAATTTTAATTAATTTAAAATTAATTTAACATCAAGTATTAAATTAATAAAATGCCTAATTCAAATATAAATCCATATTCATATTTATGATATTTAAATCAAATTTAAATATTTTTAACTCTCTATATTTGTTTAATTCAATAATTAAATGTGAATTATATCATATATAATAATCTAAACCCTAATCCAAATATGAGCATTTGAAATTCTCTTAACACACTATTCTAAGGTTTAATCCATTTATGAGCTAGTAGAGGAACCCAATGAACCTACAAATATGAGCTCCAACGATTTGAGACTTATTGGTTAAACTCCTTTAACTGAAGTAGTCAATATTTGTTAACTATCAGGTCACTCCACTAAAGCCCAGTAGCTGCACTTTCCTCACTGTAGATATATTTCTGTCCACTTGATTTAACCATGATCAGTAAATCAATCATTCACAGGTTGTTTGTATTTACATCTGGATCAATATTATCGTTTTACCCCTATATAATACATCTTGTTCCTTAAGTCTCCACTGATCCACTAATGAATAATAGGTATATGGTCTTATCAATAAACCGAGTCCCTTTCAGTCCTAGAGAGGACGGGGTCCCTTGTATTTGGATTGATGTCCTAAATTTAGTGTATCTTGTAGTTGTAGTTTTGTTAACACAAATTATTTATCTAATAAAATCAGAGGTATTTTATTTGACATTTAGACAACATTAGTTCAAT
Organism: Benincasa hispida; assembly: GCF_009727055.1. Lineage (NCBI taxonomy): Eukaryota > Viridiplantae > Streptophyta > Magnoliopsida > Cucurbitales > Cucurbitaceae > Benincasa > Benincasa hispida. Next base: position 45,562,810 of record NC_052351.1, read on the forward strand.
CCAATAAACTAAGATCCAAGGTTATATGATGTCACTTGAACAGTATGTGGTTGACGTATATGTGGTTCATGTTCAAGTAATAACCTAAAAGATCTGCAGTAAATAGATGAAGGTTGGGTGCCTTATCCTGGTAACACTGTAGATACGACCCACTTTATAATTGTTACATGAGATGTAAGTGTTACAAACAATATGAACCATATTGTTCATGTAAAGACATGTGAATAGGAGTATCCTGTATAAAGAAGTTTATATATAGACCAGACCACAAAATAATTAGTTTCTCTTTATAACACTGTTATTTGAAGAAACTAGGATGACCATAGGAGATTTGACCTTAATCCTGAGTGAGTTGTGAAATCCTATTTATCACGGTAGTCCTTTGATCTGTATAGGTGAAAGTGGCCACGATAGCTGACTCGATAATCCTACCATTTTGGGGATTTGTCTGATTAGGGAGCTGGGAAAACAACTGCACAAAATGGAATTCACTCCTTCCCATTCCTTAGGAAAGTAGATAAATTGCTCCCTTGATAGTTGGTCTTGGGTCTTGAACAATGAGGCCTTAACCTCTCATTGGCTCGAGAGGTATTAGTTTATAGTTGGACTATAAACTGTTTGTTCATTAGAGGAAATAGTGATACTTAAGAAGTTAGAGGTAACTGTAGGGGTAAAATGGTATTTGATCCAGTTGTAGTTATGAGTATTTGTGAAGGGCCATTTCTTCGTTGATTGGTTATATTCATGGAAACAGAAATATCTACAATGCAAAGAGTGCAACTATCGATCTTTAGTGAAGTGATTGGTAGTTAATGAATATTGATTAATTGGATTAAATGAGTTTAATCAATTAATCTTATATCATTGAAGCTTTTAATTTGTAGGTCCATAAGGTCCTCTTGTTAGCTCATTAAAGGATAGTAATGAAGAATGATTTAAATTATTAAAATCAAATGAGGGAATTTTATATTAATGAGATTAATATATAATGGTTTATTATAGATATGATCTATAATCCAAATATCATATAAGAGAGATATATTTGAATACGATTCAAATATTACATTTATATGAATTGGATTCATAAAGAGATGTACACGTATAAATATGTGATATTTATATGTTAATTAACTCCAGTAGAAAGACACAATATTCGGGATAGAAAGAAAACAATAATTGAAATAGATTAAGAAATAATGAAGATTGTAGGTTAGTATAAATATATAATATTTATGATAATTAAATAAATGTATATTACATAGGATTTAATATATTATTATTTAATTAATGTGTCAATTAATTAAATCAGGGTTGTTTAATTAATTAGCATTAAGGGAATAAAGGAAAATTCTTGGAGAAGAGATTAATGCTTCTCCATATAAATATATCCTTATAACCCATTTAGGGCAAGAGTTTTTACATAAGCCTCCATCTTCTCTCTAACTCCTCTCTAGAAATTTTCTACCATTTTCCTCCTCAAAAGTTATTAGAGACCACTCTTCTAAGTTCTTTGGAATCCTAAAGAATAGCAAGGTAACTTTGTTGATGGTGTCCTTCTTCTTGGAGAAGTTCAAGATCATTGATAATGGTGGAAGAGGAAAGCTAGAGGAATCAACAAAGGTGAGTTTTGATTTCTTCTCTTCTTCCTCTTTTCTAGCATGCTTATGTTTTTGTTTGAATGTTTATCGTATAAATGCATGTTTTATTTTACTGTTTTTGTTTCCATAAGAAACGAATGTCTAAATGCAAGATGTTCACACGCTTTCGCAGGAATTCGATTCCTTCACCTTTTTTAAGACTAGGAGTCGGAACAAACTATCTGCTAACCCTGAAATTGGATAGGAGTAAATTCCATCTTGCAGGACTATGTTCTCAGCTATCTACCCAGTCTTACCCCTAAAATGGGTGGTTTATTGAGTGGCGATGTTAAACTACTCTCACCCATGTAGATTAAAGAATAATCCGGAATAAACAGAAGTTCATACTTAGCTCAAGATTGAGATTGAGTTACCTTAGGTCGTCAAATTGAAATAGTTAGTTTTAGTAGTGAATGATGTTATAAAGAAAAGTGACTATTTCATGGTCCAGTCTTATGCAAACATCTTTTGCATAGGATGCCACCAATCACACATCTCCACATGAACGATTTCAAGATCACATTGTTTGTATCAAATACAAAGCTGGCCGCATCGCATAGGATGCCACCAATCACACATCTCCACATGAACGATTTCAAGATCACATTGTTTGTGTCAAATACAAAGCTGGCCGCATCTATAGTGTTCCCAGGATAAGAAACCCAACCCTATCTTTATAGTTATAGATTATTTTGGCTATATACTCAAACCTGATTCTCTTTTATGTCTGTACATAAAGTTCGAGTATTCATGCTATAGCCAAGGGTTCGTTAGTTTATTGAACTTTAGGTTTTACAAGTGTAATTTACACATTCAATAACTATTTTATTAGATAAGCCTCAATAACATCTTTATTGCAAATAGAATAAGTTTAATGTTTACAAAACTACGAGTTTTAGTATATATTAAAGTACTTAATATATATTTATATATACTTAATTAAATTCCTTTTTGAATTTAAATTAAATAATGGGGAGGGAGTTATTGTAATTCCTCAACCCACTCTCTCAGATAACCAATGTGAGAATTGGTTTCGTGTTAAAAAATACAAGAGACTGACACAATTTTTTATTTAGTGATCAAGGTATCCTCAAGATCTCTCTGTGTGTAAAATTTCCTCTAAAAAATAAAACTCTCCCTCTCCTAAAATTAATTTCTGCAAGCCTACACACTTTGCTCGATTCTCTACATTGGGAATAACGTGGTAACCCTGTGGTGGTGTCTAGTTGCAGTGTTTGAGATTTTGAGGGAAAAGTTTGTGGTGTTGGAGAATTTACAGTAGATTGAAGAGAAAGTGAGAAGATTTGAGTCTTCAAGGGTAAATTATGATTCTCCCTTCGTTTCTCTCTTTTGTATTGTAAAAAACATGTTGTATGTATAAATTTTTATCATAAGTTTCCATCATCTCTGATTTCGTATTGTTCTGTAAAATTAAATTAAGAGACATGATGCCTTTCACGCTTTTGCTTTGGTTTTCAAAACCTTTAAGTACATATCTTCTACTTGCCCTAGACCAAGTGATACATATCTCACAGATCTAGACTTTCCATGCGACCCTAAAAAACCTTAACCGTGAGGTCCTTTATAAATGGATCAACAATGTTGTGCTTCGGAGCGATCTTTGTGACGATCATGTCTTTTCATTGCACAATCTCCCATATTAAATGTTGTTTGTGCTCTATATGCTTTCCTTTTGATTCTTGGGTTCCTTGAAATTCGCCATAGCACTACTATTATCACAATAAAGGGTGATGAGTATTAACATATTTGGAATGACTTCCAAATAAGTTAAAAACTTTTCGAGCTAGACTGCTTCCTTAGCAGCCTCACAAGCAGCTACATACTCAGCCTCCATGGTGGAGTCAACAATACAACTTTGCTAGACATTCTGCCATGCTATAGCTCCACTGTTAAGAGTGAACACTGATCCTGATGTAGATTTCCAAGAATCCTTATCAGTATGAATATTAGAGTTAATGTATCCTATAAGGATCAAATCCTTAGTACCATACACAAGCATATAATTTATTATTCTCTTAAGATAATTGAGGATTGTCTTAACCGCAGTTCAGTGATCAAATCTTGGATAGGATTGATATCGATTGACAATCCCAATTACATAGAAAATGTATGGCCTAGTACACAACATAGCATACATTAGGCTATCCACTGTTGATGCATAGGGAATTTGTCTCATCTCCTCAACTTTTTGAGGTGTCTTAGAACACTATTCCTTAGACAAGATAATTCCATGCCTGGAAGGTAATAAGTCCTTGGAAATCTGCATAAAATATCTGACAAGCATCTTGTCAATATACGACACCTGAGATAAGGACAATGTTTTGTTCTTACGGTCCCTGATAATTTGGATCCTAAGAATAAATTGTGCTCCTCCTAAAAATTTCATTTGGAATTGAGCAGCCAACCATTTCTTAACGTCAGTAAGAAAACCTACATCATTCCCAATGAGTAAGATATCATCCACATATAAAATTAGGAAAGCTACTAAACTGTTGATGATCTTCTTATAGACACTAGGTTCATCAACATTCTGATCAAATCCATAAGAATTGATCGAATTATTATGTCTTATATTCCAAGATCTAGATGCTTATTTTAGTCTATAAATGGACTGATTAAGCTTGCAAACCTTTTACTCTTGAACTTGGTCAATGAATCATTTTGGTTGGACTATGTACATAGCCTCATCAAGATTATCATTAAAAAAGTCAGTATTGAAATTCATTTGTCATATTTCAAAGTGTCACACCCCTTTAACCCGAAAGGAAGTGTGAGGACTATAGATATTAGAAACTTCTACTGTCTAGGAATTTTTTTATTACAAGACATAACTGAGCTATTTCAGTTAAGAGTGTTATATACAATACATTATCGTTTATCAATTATGAGGTTACATTGCTACTATGTGTCTGAACCCTCCTAATACAGCTGCTAAGACGAGATGATTTTCGCAATCACTCCATCGACTGGTTCTAAGCCAAATCCATCACCCTCTTTCTGATACGTGGGGGGGGGGGGATTTAGAAACGCATTTGGAAAACATGAGCGAGAGTGCTCAGTGAGTGATAAGTTCAAATTAAAATATTATTTACTTTCAAAACATTTTTGGGAAAGCAATATCACAACATATACGACCATTGAATTTATATACATTCAATTTAATAAATGAGATGAAGTTGACATGATCACATAATCCTCCAATTACGTAATAAATCACCATAAAACGGTTTGAGGAAACAAATTCCAGTACCCTAAACAACCTGTCGAATGTGCACATGTCGACAATTTCTACTAGACATACTCAAGCACATAGATAACCCCAACCAGATATATTGAAAATTCCAGTCCAACGTCCACGAAATATACTAATAATATCCGGGTACAATTTCTAGTTTCTAGTCAAATCAATAGGAACAAACATCCAAACCAAGACTCACAAAGAAAACAGTCATCCAAACAAAAGAACAATAATTATAATCCAAGAAAATATATATTTTCGGATCATGCTAAATTCACCAAACTGGTACAAATATATAATACATCCAACCATTAAAAAAATATAAACCACTTACCGTCAATTTGCTTTCCTTTCGAACTCCCCTCCCACAAATTTTTTATAAATCCTGAAATTTAGTTAATACTTTCCTAATTATTTTTTTTATAGTCACATACCAATTAATTGTGCTTAAATTTCCTCAAAGTCTTAATTTGATTTATTGCAGAGTTTACTTTTCAATTTGATCCTTTAATTACTTAAGAATTTTGAAGATCCCCCAACATTGATATTCAATGGAAATTAATTTCCTTCATTTCGGATTTACCCATGGTTAAATCCTTTTAATTATTAAAAAAAATTATTTCCCAAATCACTCCAATTTAATCTCAAAGTACCTTAATTAGAACTAAAATTAAGCTTAAATGGACTTAATTTTTTCCAAACCCTAATACATTCAATTTTAGGGTTTTACTTTACACTTTCATACTCAAATTAACTTAAAATCAACTTAAGATTCCAAACTAATTCAATCCTAAGATTAAAAAAATTTATTGATATCCATCATAACTTAAGTTAAGGTTGGGAACACCTTAGTTAATATTAATTTTGTCCAATTTTGCATAATTTTCTTATTAACCCTAATTAGGGTTTATTTTAAATTAACCCCTTAATCAACTTCAAAATTGATTTAGGATCCCAATTTCTTCTAATTGCACACTTAAAGCATCCTATTAATACCAATTGGACTCCTAATTATGTTTAGAAGTACCTTAACTAACTTAATGTGAACTTTCCAGCTTTTAATGACGGACAAAAGACAGACAGAAGTCAAACCTAATAAGTCAACTCTTTCTTCAACCTACAACCCAAAATTTTCCAGATTTCGACCAGCTTTGCCGGTGAGCCTTCGAGACCAAATTCTCTTAATTCAGCCATACCCACTCTAGTTAACCAATACAATAACCCATCATTTAAACTATCTTACCTTAAAGTTTGAACGTCTAATTTGCCCTAAAACACCTGAAATCGACCAAACTTCCTACGGGTACCTATTTTCCAATGAGAAATCTTAGAATTTAATTTATTCAATTCCAACTTAAAATAATCAAATTAAAAGCCGTAGAATTCCCAAAGGACCTATAAGTATCTTACCTTTGAATTTGGAGCCTCAAATCATTCTTTAAGTCCACGAATTTACCCAAAAGTTGCACAACACCTTGAATTTCGCGTGACCTTCGACAGCAACATTCTCCTCCGTTTTCTTGTTCGTTCCACCAGAATTTCTTAAAGAAACTCTCCCAATTTCTTTCCTACTAACTCTCTAGAGGTTTAACTTACTTTTCCCTCAAGGAATTGCTCCAATTGAGCCTATTTCAACTTATTTCCCCTCTTCCTCTTTTTAGGCCGATAACCTCAACTCTTACCATTCCACCTTCAATTTCCAACTGACAGCTCCTAATTTCGATCAGTCCCAATACCTAGCTGATACATCTCCTACCTCTTAACCTTCAAATCACAAATTAACAGCCCAATTCCTTAGATTTCTCAAGTTTTATCAAAAACCAATTCTATCTTATCCTTCTTGGATTTCCTCCCTTTCCCTTAGTTTCATTCAAATCCCTCAATTTCTCAAAATTTAAAAAATAACCGAGGGCTTCCTTGCTCGCGCCTGGCCTTTACTTGATGCACGATGGTAAACTCGATGCCTGATCCCTTCCTTGCTCACGCATACTCAATGCACGATTTTTTCCTCGATCAAGCATAATCGATGCACCATCCTTTTCTCGATCATGCATGGCTTTTACTCGATGCTTACCTAATGATGCTTACTTAATGTTTACTCGATGCCTGCCTAGTGTTTACTCGATGCTTGACTACCCTTTTCATGGCCAACACTTAGACAAAATTTCTTCTTGCTAGACTAACTTATAAACACCCGAGATTCAAGTTTCCAATACTTAAGCATTTTCCTTCTTCATTTCCTTATCCTTTACGCATTTCCCTACAATTGCACTTTACTTAAATATTAAATCCCTCATTTTACTAATCTCAACAATTAAATAAGGAAAGCAAGGTTCGAGTTTCACACAAAGTCATAATATGTGGCAATGGATACACTACAAAAAAAACCACCTTTCTTGACGTTTGCAATTTTAAATATTTGATGTTTTTATGATAAAATATCAAGAAATAGGTGATTTTAAAGAAAAAAAAGTCAAGAATTGATTTTAAAAAGTGGGGGTTGTGCATTTTTCCTGGAAAATACAGTACTTGACGTTTTAAAAATGTCAAGTTCAATTAATAAAATGTCAAGAATTGTAGAATATATAGGGCAGCGTTGCAACGCTGAAAAGTAGCGTTGCAGCGTTACGTATTTTGACAGAAAATGAAAAATGTGTGTGCCTCACGCACGTAGCATTGCAATGTTACGCATTTTGATGGGAAAATTGCGTGCCTCTTGAACAACATTGCAACGCTCTTTTAGTAGCGTGGCGATGCTATTAGACAGATTTAAAAGAAATTCCAGCAGATTTAGCCGGTTTTTTGTGCAATACACTCAAAATCTTTTTGGTTTTTCACTTCCTTTTGATGCATCTTTGTTATTCCATCAATCTTGAAGAGATTCTTCATTGAGGTAAGTAGATTTGAGGCATGAACTTTCAAAGTTAGGGCTTAATCTTGATTTTCTTGTTAGATTGGATTTAATTCTTGATTTTCTTGGTTTGATTAGGCTTAATCTTGATTTTCTTATTTAGAATAGGCATAATCTTGTTTAGCAAACATTATCTTTGAAGACTTAATCCATGAATTCAGCAGAATCACTTCAAGATTGAGCTTGAAACTTCAACAAGACCACCATCAAGATCTTCTCTACAAAACTCAAGAAAGAATGTATGGTGGAAACACTCAAATCAAGCTGAATTTGAAATGATTTTGATGGTTTGAGAGGGTTTTCAACTATGCAGCAATTCAGTAGAAAAATCTCTGATTAATCTCTTAATCAAGCTGCATGGAGGTCTGATTTATACATACAAACCATGCATTAAAGTAGGGCTACATGGAGGATAGCTCCTACTTGGAGAATTGATGAGAAATTGAATGGAATTTGATGATTAACCATTAAAGAGGATAGTAGATTTTTCCACTATTCTTTTATTTTAAAATCAATTTTCTCAAATTTGATTTTAATTTTGATTTTTGATTTTAAATAAAACTATTTTTTTAAAAAAATTAGTTTTATAAATTAATTCAAAATTAATTAATTTATATACAACTAATTTTATTACACATTTTTAATTAAAATAATATTAATTTAATATCTTAATATTAAATCAATAAAACATCAAATCGACCAATATGACTCCATTTCATATTTAAATCATAATTTAAATATTAATTGATTCTTCAATTTTGTTTAATTTCATATAAATTAAACATTTTTTAATTGTATCAAATACAATAAATTGAAAACCCTAATAATTGAATTTGAACATTTCAAATTCATAACCCTAATTCCAAATTCATCCAATTTAATACTCAATTTGTTATTCTAATTTATGAGCCAGTAGAGGACCTAATGAGCCTACAGATCATGAGCTCCAACGATTTGTAATTGATTCGTTAAACTCTTTAAACCGATTTAGTTACTATTCGTTAACTATCAAGGCACACCATTATAGCTCGATAGTTGTACTCTTCTCATTGTAGATATATTTCTGTCCATTTCGATCATAATTAGCAAGTCGATCATTCACAAGTCGTTCGTATTTACAGCTGGTTCAAAATTACCATTTTACCTCTGTAAATACATCTTACACCTTAGGCTCCCACTGACCCTCTATTGAACAATTGATTTGTAATACCATGTATAAATCATATCTCTTTCTACCAAGAGAGGGTGGGGTCCCGTTGTTCAAGACTAGCCATCAACGCTTAAGAGAAGAACCTATCTGCTAATCCTAAGTTGGGTAGGAGTGAATTCCATCTTGCATAGCTATGTCCCCAGCTATTTACCTGATCTTATCCCCAAAATGGAAGGCTTATTAAGCAGTGTTGTTGGACTACTCTCACCTATGCAGATCGAAGGATAATCCCGAAATAAACAGGAGTTCATAGTTAGCTCAAGATTAAGATCGTGTTATCCTAGGTCATTTTAGTTTAAAATAGTCAGTTTTAACAATAAACGGTCGTTATAAAGAAATGTGACTATTTCGAGGTCTAGTCTTATGCAAACTCATTGCATAGAATGTCCCTATTCATATGTCTCTACATGAATGATTTGTGGATCACATCATTTGTATCAATATACGAAATGGGCCGCATCCAATAGTGTTACTAGGATGAAATACCTAACTTTATCCATATACTTATAGACTATTTAGGCTATATACTATAACTTGATCCTATTTATGTCACCACATAAAGTTAAAGTATTCATTCTGTAGCATGGATATGTTTACTGGATTTTCATAATAGAATGCAATATCAATGGCTTTATTGAATAAAATACTCAATAATTTTTTATTGATAGATAGAATGTTTTAATACAAAATTTACGAACTGCGAGTTCTAGGACATTTCCAACAAGAACTTGCCACTTTTCTTTAATTAAATGCCTGCCAAAGTTAGATATGTCAATGTGTCTAATTTGTTAGGGCTTTATGAACTAAGTAATGCTTTGCCAAATTTGGGTTCAATTTTTAGTTATTGGAATTAATATATGTTTAGCACATTAGAACACGTGCACACCTTGGGTTCAATTTTTTGAGGTTCGATTACACCGTGGGTTCGGTTTTTTTAGATGTGTTTGTCTTTGTTCTCTAATTTGTCTTACTTTCTTGAGGTTGGAATGTTGTAGAGCTATAAATGACAAGTTATATATATTGGGAACTTGTTTGTTTCCCACAACTTGTTTTTTGAAGTTAATCATTGTTTATCATCTTTTCTTACTAGATTTACAATCATGGATAAATCATGGATGCACAAGAGTAGATTATCCAAAGATTATGAATTGGGTGTGGAAACTTCATAAAATTTTGATTTTCTAATACAAATAGCTCTTATATTCATTATCCTTGTTTGAAATGTGGGAATTGTGAAAAGCATAGTAATAAGGATATTAGAGATCATTTATATGTCAATGAGATTGATGAAAGTTATAAAATTTGGTTTTGGCATGGGAAAAACTTCCTAACTCATCATTTTGTGGAGAATCTTCTAAGTTTGACAACCATATATATGAAGAGACTGATGTTGGAGGTTTAAAAGAAATGGTTGAAGTTACTCACGAGGAATATTCAAGAGATCCGAATAGATTTGAGAAGTTGTTTAATGATGCTGAAAAACCATTACATGAAGGGTGCAAAAAATACATTAAGTTGTCTACATTAGTCAAATTGTATAATTTTGAAGTTAGATATGGATGGAGTGATACTAGTTTTTCAGAACTACTCAAAACCTTAAAGGAAATTTTGCCCACTAGCAATGAGCTCCCAAATTCAATGTATGAAGCAAAAAAAACTTTAGGTGCACTAGGAATGGAATATGAGAAGATTCATGCAGCCTTAATGATTGTTGTTTGTATAGAAAGAATATGTAGATGCAATTGAATGTCCTGAATGTGGTGAATCAAGGTGGAAAAACGGGAAGGATACAAATGAAGAGAAAAAACAAATATCTTCAAAAGTGATATGGTACTTTCTACCAATTCCACGATTCAAAAGGCTTTAGCATTGATTATTGATTATGCTAAAAACTTGACTTGGTACGTTGATGAAAGAATTGTAGATGGTAAGTTACAACATCCAGCAAACTTTCCGGCTTGGAAGTTAGTCGACTCTAAATGGCAAAACTTTGGTTCTGAACCTAGGAATCTTCGTTTAGCATTGTTAGTCGATGGAGTAAATCCACATGGTGAAATGAGTTCAATATAGTTGTTGGCCTATAGTGATGGTTATTTATAATCTTCCACCATGGTTGTGTATGAAAAGAAAGTACATGATGTTATCAATGTTGATTTTGAAGGAAATCGGATTCGAGTTTTCCATGAGCAGCGGAAGAAAGATAATTCCAAATCATAATCATGAATGAACAATACATTTACAGTCGACTTCAAACAAACGATTATACAATTCATACAGAAATTACAGCATGAAAACTCAAATGAACAGAGAGTAAACTCTACGCACATTTGAAGATGCGTCTCCACGCTTCGTTGCATGACCGCTCGAACAATAGCAACCTCGAATGCTCAATCTACACGATCACAACACAGAACAAACTCTTCGCACTTGTCCTCAACGATTGCCTCGGCCACGAACTCCTCAGCAACAGCACGAACGGCCTCCAGAAAACTTTGATGGTGTCAAGTTGAGTCTGACACCACCAACAAGGCTACCTTAGTATTCTCGGTGTGAAAATCCAAAGGGTGGGGTCTGTTCGGACTTGGAATGAGGCAGACGAAGGAGGAAACATCGATCGCGTACATGATTGGGCAAGTGGGAGACGGCAGAGACCTATTGTGTAGGTCGATGCCCAATAGTTTAGATAAAGCTAAGCGATCGTCTACCAAAAGCTATGTGATCGTTTAGTTCATCGTTTAGCTCAGTCTGTCACCTACAGACTCTATACGATCGTTTACCTTGGGCAAGCGATCGTCTAGCAAAACTATGTGATCGTTTAGTAAATACTGTACGATTGTTAGCTTACCACTACACGATCGTTTAGCTCGCCTAGCTGTCGTTTAGTAAATTCGTATTTACTTGACGACTATGTGAGTTTCTTTTTTCGCCGAGAGAGAAATCTCAAAACTTTTATCAACCTTTTGTAGAACTTCTTTTCAAAATAGGAAAACCACTTTCCTTTTAAACTCACAGTTACTATGAATCGAATAACCACCCACTCAATTGGTTATTTAAAGAAAAAGAATTAATTATCCAATAATTAATATTATTATAAATATAAATGATAACCAATTTATCATACTATTTTTATAACCTATAGTTTTAATATTTCATCTCATGTAATATATAAACCATAGTTCTTTTTCTATTTCATGATATTTAATGTAAATCTCATTAACATCAAACCTCCATTAGATGTATCTCATACATCATCCTGATTATATCATATATAATAAAAAAACCTCTTGTCAATTTGAACATTTCAGATCAACACCAAGAACTGATCCTCAACTGAATCCATTGAGCTACCAAGGGGACCTGATGAACCTGTATCTTGAAGCTCCAACGATACGTGAATAACTGACTAAACTCTTTAGCCACGGGATCTACCATTCGTTAACTACCAGGCACTCTACTAAAGATCGAGAGCTGAACCCTTACCACAGATATATTATGTGTCCATCTTAACCAATCAGTAGTGTGACAACCCTTCACAGATCACTCGTAAGTACAGCTGGGCCAATAACTGTTATGTCCCTGTAGTTACATCTGTCTCCTTATGTACCACTGATCCCTCTAATGAACATAAGTCATAGTCCTACTATGACTGAGTATTCTCTTCCAAAGAGAAGCTGTGGACACTATGTTCAAGCCCCGGAATTAGCCTTAAGGGAGCAATCTCTCTACTTATCCTTGCTTCGGGAAAGAATTGAATTCCATCTTGTAGATTGAGTTCCCAGCTTCCAGATCAAGACCCCAAAAAGGTAGGAATGTTGAGTTGGCAATCTGGCCACTCTCACCCATAATAATCAAAGGACCGCCCTCAAAGGCAGGAGTTCCTAAAACATCTAGGATTGAGGTCGTGTCACCTATGGTCGTTTAGTTGAGATGTAAATCTCTAGTATCAAGGCGTTATATACAGAGTCTAGTCATCTTGTGGTTCAGGTCTTATACAAACTCTTTGTATAGGACACCCTCACTCGCACGTCTCCACATGAATGGTCAGGATCAATGATTTGTATTAGTTTACAACACTTGCAAATCTCTACAAAGCGAGCCGTATCTGTAGTGTCACCAGGATCAGGTATCTCACCTTAATCCTTATACTACAGACCTATTTAGGTTATCACTTAAGGCATGATCCACTTGTATATCACATATACTACTTAAGTTCACATTAGATAATCAAGGAGCTTTGTTTATTGGATATGAGTAAATGCCAGAATTAAATAACAATTATTTTATTCATCGAACAATGTGTATCTTTACAAAACAACGAGACTCTGGGAGAATTAGGACACCAATCCCAAAAAACTCCCACTTGTCCTAATGACTCGGGAGACTAATGTACAATACAATATAAAAATTTACAATAGACAATAAACTAGGGCATACCCCAGTATCATCTCCCACTTGCCCTAAACAAGATGCCACATGTCTCACAGACCCAGACTCTCCAGGTGACCCTCAAACACTTTAGTCGTAAGTGCCTTTGTAAAGGGCCAGCAACGTTGTTCTCCGATGCGATCTTCGTGACTATCACATCATCGTAATGCACAATCTCCCTGATCAGGTGATATTTTCGTTCTATATGCTTACCTCGACGATGACTCCGAGGCTCCTTCGAATTTGCTATAGCCCCGCTGTTATCACAATAAAAGTGTGATCGACAAATCTATATTTGGAACAACTTCCAAATCTGAAAGAAACTTCCTTAGCCAAACAACCTCTTTAGCTTTTCACAAGCCGCTATGTATTCGGCTTCCATAGTGGAGTCCGCGATGTATCCTTGCTTGATGCTTTGCCAGACTATAGCCTCTCCATTAAGAGAAAACACTGACATCGATGTTGATTTGCGAGAATCTTGATCGGTCTGAAGGTCAGAGTTCGTGTATCCTATAAGATTAAATCCTTATCTCCATACACAGGCATGTAGTCCCTCGTTCTTCGAAGATACTTGAGGATCGTCTTGACTGCCGTCTAGTGATTAAATCCCTGATTGGACTGATACCGACTGACAATCCCTACTGTATAGCAAATGTCAGGTCTGGTACACAACATTGCATACATTAAGCTTCCTACAGTAGAAGGGAATCCATCTCATCTCCTCAATTTCTTGAGGTGTCTTAGGACATTGATCCTTAGACAGAATGATTCCATGCCTGAAGGGTAACAAACCCCTCTTGGAATCCTGCATGCTGTACCTGATCAACATTTGATCAATGTACGGTGCCTGAGACAGGGCTAACCGTTTATTCTTGCGATCTTGAATAATCTGGATCCCAAGAACATACTATGCCTCACCCAAATCTTTCATTTGGAACTGGACAACTAGCCAACTCTTAATGTCAGTCAGATACCCTACATCATTCCCAATGAGTAGCATATCATCCACATACAGTACCAGGAAAGCTATTGATGATCAGTTCACCATTCTTTAGTTCGAAGTTCATACGCACGTCTTTGTTCTTAGTTTTCTTTCATTGTAAGGCAGATGCGAGAGAAGAGGTTATGCCGGCAGATCGTTCCGGTAAGCTTCAAGGATAGAAAGAGGGCCAACGCCTGCGGAAGCGGGAACATCTGTAGAACCGAATAGAGATTACAGTGTAAAAGCCTCGGTTCAGCAAGGAAGTGCTACCAGACTCTCTACCTTTAACTTCCATTTTATTTGTAACTCAAACTCATTTTATAAAATGGAATTTCTTTTCTCTATATCTGTTCACTCTCTGTTATTTACGCATGAGTAGCTAAATCAGTTGAATGGGTGAGAGCATTTAGCTAGCACAACTAAGAGATCTTCATTCTTTGCGATTATCTGTATATGTATGCTTCATTCGTCCATTAGAGATACTCGTTAAGGGTAGTCTAAGGACAGGATCTAGACTTGAGAAGGTTAGGTTAAAATCTAGGCTCAGAAGAGCCAGATTTAGAATGCATTCTAGAGATAGGATATGATTTGTATTGGTCACCTACTTTATGCATCTTGCATCATCGCATAGGACAAGAGTAGAGACTTAGAGATAAGCTCTATGGACACTCTTTGCATTCAACACATGCGTCCTAGACTTTGGAGCATCGGCATTTGCATTGGAAAATGACTTTCCGTGCATGGTTGTAACATGATCGCATAGTCTTACGCATTCCCAAACAACGCTAGCTAAAGATCTTCTCAACCCGTTCATCGCATACTCATTGCATCTATCACAAAACTGCTTTTTCTCAAATCCGCCGCATTTGTTATTTTCTTCATTAACGCAATCAAACAAACAAACCCCAATTATTTACTTGGTTACTGCAAGTTTTCATAAAATTACTACGCAATCAGTTTTCACAAGTCCATTGTGTCGACTTGGACCCTGACTAGGAAACTTAGAAGAATTTACCTTGGGATTCGCTGAAAAACGTTGAGTGGCACAACGCAAATTTCATCAATGCAATAATCCCATTTTCACTTATAAAAATCAAGCATCAAGTTTTTGGCGCCGTTGTCGGGGACTTCGGCAAAATAGTTTGCTAACGGTAATTTTCTGATTTGTTTGCAGACTCTCAATCTCTAGCGAATTAGGACTCGAAGATTGAGAGAACGTTTAGACGGAGACTGAGAGTCCGCCAACAGCAACCACAGTCAGACAAAGAAGAGATGGCAGAGCAGCTTGGAAATGGAGCACCAAATGTTAACAATGTCATGGCGAATCCAATTTTGTTGGTAAACGATCGCAATAGGCCCATTAGAGACTATGCATCGCCAAACCTCTATGATTTCTCTCCAGGAATCATGAGGCCTGCCCTCGACAGAAGCCGATTCGAAATGAAACCGGTGATGTTGCAGATGATTCAAACTGCAAGTCAATTCAGAGGAAGGCATGGCGACAACTCGCATGCCCACCTCCGAAGCTTTATTGAAATCTGCAATACTTTTTTGTTCCCAAACATCTTTACCGAAGAAGTTCGACCAACTTTGTTCCCATTTTTTCTCTATGATCAGGCTAGAAAATGGGTGTATTTTCTCGAACTCGGAGAGATCACTTCTTGGGAATAGGTTGTAGAGAAATTTATGAAGAAGTATTTTCCACCTATCGAGAACGCTAGACGAAGGAAACTGATTACAAATTTTGAACAAGACATGGACGAATCGCTCAGCGATGCCTGGGCAAAGTTTAAGAGGTTGGTCAGAGACTGTTCACATAATGGGTTGCCAGATTGCCTTCAAATGAAGATTTTCTATCATGGTTTGAATCCCGCTTCGTAAACCGCTGCCAATGGGGCAACCGCTGGTGGTCTGCTTGATAAAACATATGATGAGGCGAAGAATATCTTGGATCGCATCTCTAAACACCATGAAGATTGGAGAGAGAGCGACCAGAGATTGAGTCTCAAAGACACTGAAGCAAATAATGGTGCTATTGCTTCACGACAAAGCCAGATGACCGCAATGATGAATTTAATGCAAGGTGTGCGACCTGCGGTGATGGGCATGCGATGGAAGATTGCCCGCAAAATCCACAATCTGTATCTTTGTAAAGAATAACCCTTTTTCGAATATCTACAACCCCGGGTGGAGAAATCACCCCAATTTTGCTTGGAAGAATCATCAACAAAATTTCTAACCTGCGGCGCAGAAGGAAGGGCCGCTAGGATTCTTTCCACGCAACAATAGTCAAACAAGCAATCAAGCAAGTAGCTCACAACCACCACAATCCTCTACTTTGGAGAGCCTACTGAAGCAATAGATAGAGAAAAACGAAATGGTGCTTTAAAGTCAGGCTATGTCCATCCATAATCTCAAATTACAGATAGGCCGGATTGTGAGTGAGCTGAAGAGTAGACCGCAAAGGGCCTTGCTGAGTTCAACTGAACTCCCATGCAATCCGGGGGGATCAGGTAAAGAGCAATGTCAGGTTGTGACATTGCACAGTGGGAAGACTGTGGAGGGAGAAAAGAAGAAGCTTAGTAGAACAATTTCCATTGCAGCTGAACCTGAGATTGCAGTGACACAAGAAGAAGAAAAAGAAAAAGAAGCAGTAAAACTGAAGGTTGCGTCAACCTCAAGGCCAACTGAAATGGGAACCGTGAAAGTTCAGTTACCTTTTTTCCCACAGAGACTAAGGAAAAAAGAACGAAGAGGTACAGTACTAACGCTTCTTATCTATGTTAAAGCAATTACATGTTAACATTCCTTTTAGTGAAGCGATTGAGGAGATGCCTGCTTATGCCAAGTTTCTGAAGGATATGGTAACTAAGAAGAGGGGAGCTGGAAAATTTGCCATGGTGGCATTAACGCAAAGTTCCAAATCAATAATTCCACCGAAGATGAGCGATCCTGGGAGCTTTACTATACCATGCTCCATAGGAGAACTGTACATTGGGCAAACTTTGTGCGACCTGGGAGCTAGCATAAATTTGATGCCTCTGTCAATCTTTAGACAATTGAATGTGGGGCAACTTGTGCCACAACAGTGACTCTCCAACTGGCCGATTGATCTCTGGTTGCATCCAGAGGGAAAGGTGAAGGATTGTGCTGATAACAATTGATGAAATTTATCCTGCCAGCTGGACTTCATCATTTTAGACTACGAGGCTGATAAAGATGTGCCCATCATTCTGGGGCGACCTTTTTCTATCAATGGGTCGTGCTCAAATTGATGTGCATAAAGGGGAAATCACTTTGTAGTATCAACGGACAGAAGCTCAAGTATATAATTCGTTGCCATGAAGTTTTCGGATGAAGAAGACCTGCATGATTCAGATGATGAGACCAGAATTCGATTGAAGAAGAAAATTTTGATGAAGAGAATGAAGAAGAGATGCCAGCACATTCGTTGCTGCTGTAACATGATCATAACAAAAACAAACAAGGAAGAAGAGATGATCGCAAAGCAAAAAGTAGAGCCAACAGAAGAAGGAAAAACAACGCAACCTTCCTTAGTAGAGCACCAACACTTGAATTGAAGACCCTACCAACCCATTTAAAGTACGCATTTTTTGGGGCAGAATGAGAAGCTGCTAGTTATCATTTCCTCTACGCTCAACGAAGATCGAGGAGAATGCATTGATGTGCATTCTCAGGAAGCATGTGCAAGCAATTGGTTGGATGCTCACCGACATTAGAGGAATTAGCCCTGCGTACTGCATTACACCATATTCGTCTTGAAGATGACCACAAAGCAACATTGAACATAACGCAGACTCAACCCTACAATGAAGGAGGTTGTCAAGAAGAAGATATATTAAATGGCTAGATGGCATTATCTATCCTATAACAGATAGCACGTGGTTCAAGCCCATGCAGTGTGAGCCGAAGAAGAGCGGCATGACGATTAGCCCCAAATTGAAAACAATGAATTAATACCGCAAGGGACCATCATTGGATGGCACATTTGCATGGACTACTGCAAGCTGAATGCGGCCACAAAGAAAGATCATTTCCCTTTGCAATTCATCAATCAAATGCTGGATCGATTAGCAGGGAATGACTTCTACTGCTTCCTGGATGGTTATGCATATACAACCAAATCATGATAGCTCCAGAAGATCAAGACATGACCACATTTACCTGTCCATATGGGACATTTGTTTTTTGCTGCATGCCGTTTGGCCTCTGCAATATGGCAAGCATGTTCCAAAGGTGCAAATTATCTCGAGGACTCTGTGGAAATATTTATGGATGACTTCTCTATTTATGGGAACACTTATGAAGTCTGTCTAGCCAATTTGGAGAAGATACTGAAAAGATGCGAAAAGACGAATCTGGTGCTCAACTGGGAAAAATGTCATTTCATGGTGAAGGAGGGCATAGTGTTGGGACATAAGGTCTCCCGGGATGGGTTGGAGGTGGACAAAGTAAATATTGAAGCAATTGAAAAACTTTCACCTCCAACTAGCGTGAAGGCTGTACGAAGCTTCTTGGGGCACACTTGTTTCTATAGACGATTCGTCAAATACTTTTCTAAAATAGCACGACCACTGAGTGCGTTGTTAGAGGCAGACAGAAAATTTGAGTTTGACAACAATTTCCTCAATGCATTTCGAGTTTTGAATAATGTGCTGATTACCGCATCCGTATTGATTGCGTCGGATTGGACACTTCATTTTGAAATCACGTGCGACGCAAGCAGGTATGCAATAGGAGCAGTTTTAGCGCAAAAGAGAAAAACAATCTTGCATCCCATCAAATATGCGAGTAAAACATTAAACCCTGCTCAAACAAATTATACCACTATAGAGAAAGAACTCTTGCAGTAATTTTTGCATTGGAAAAATTTTGGGCATATCTGTTGGGAAAAAAGGTACTCATCCACACTGATCACTCGGTGATCAAATACTTAATGACAAAGAAGGATGCAAAGATGAGGTTGATCGGATGGGTTCTCCTCCTTCAAGAGTTTGATATAGAAATAATTGACCGAAAGGGGATAGAGAATCAAGTTGCAGATCACTTGTCGAAACTGGAAAATCCTGAGGTTGACCGCAATGAGTCTGAGGTGAGTGTCGTATTCCCGGATGAGTAACTGTTCCACATAGAAGAATTGCCTCGATATGCAGACATAGTCAATTATTTGGTTTGTGAGCAATTTCCTGAAGAATACACCTATCACCAACAGAAGAAGCTCAAGCATGAATGCAGACATTATTAGTGGGATGAGCCAAATATGTATAAAAGAGGTGCAAACCATATTTTTTGATTATGCGTACCAAATGCTGCTCAACGATGCATATTATCATAATGCCACAACTCACCATATGGTGGGCACTTTGGAGGACTGCGCATCGTAGCCAGAGTTTTGCAGAGTGGATTCTTTTGACCTATATTGTTCAAGGATGCGACTGACTATGCAATGAAGTGTGATCGGTGCCAACGGGTGTGGTAATCATTATATTTTAGTAACATCTCGTGGAAAAATACAATGCCAATGAACACTATTTTGGAGCTGGAATTATTCAACGTATGGGGGATTGATTTCATGGGACCATTCCCTCCTACGAATGGTAAACACTATATTTTATTAGCCGTTGATTATGTCTCCAAATGGGTAGAGGCAAGAGCATGCGCCGCAAGTGATGCGGCAGTAGTCTCCCAGTTCCTGAAGAAAAACATTTTTACTCGTTTTGGCACTCCCCGTGCCATCCTAAGTGATGAAGGATCCCACTTTGTCAATCGCAATATCAAGGAGCTGCTGCGTAAATACAACATCTCCCACAAGGTGATCACCGCATACCATCCATAAACGAATGTTCAAGCTGAAGTGTCTAATAGAGAAATTAAGTTGATACTTGAGAAGGTAGTAAGGCTTTCACGAATAGATTGGGCAACAAAGCTTGATGATGCGTTATGGGCATACCAGACCGCATTTAAAACACCCATAGGTATGTCCCCATATGCGTTGGTATTTGGCAAGGCATGTCATTTGCCTTTGGAGCTGGAATACAAGGCACTATGGGCGGTTAAGAAGCTGAATTTTGATTTGAAGAAAGCAGGAGAAGCGCGAAAAATGTAACTGGTCGAGCTGGAAGAATAGAGGATTAACGCATATGAAAATGCGAAGATTTATAAGGAGTGCACCAAGCGCTGGCATGATAAACGCATATGCGGTAATAACCTGCAAGTTGGGTAAAAGGTTTTACTCTTCAACTCAAGACTACGGCTCTTCTCGGGAAAATTAAAATCACGCTGGTCCGGACCCTTCATCATTAAAGAAATATTTCCACATGGTGCGGTGGAGCTGATCACTGAGGATGGAAGCTGGACATTTAAGGTTAATGGACAGTGAGTTAAGGCATATTGCGGAGGTGATTTCTAGCTAGAAAAAGCCTCCGTGAAGCTGAAAAACCCAGACTACCCCTTACTTGATTCTTGAACTCTTATTCTTTCGTCACTTTTACTATTATTTAGCTAACTGCATCTTACTCATTTTTATTCTAAAAAAAAAAACTTGTTGTTTTGTTTTAAATCATTTGACCCTCTTTTTGTTTGTTTACAATGATTAAGGCACATGATTGCGGAGATGTTACACAAAGCAGCAAATTATTTCACTCAATCACCGTAATCCAAAGAAAGAAGAGAGATCGCAGTAAAGATGGATGCGTCAACACATAATGCGGGCGACAACGCAAATTTAGGGGTGTATTCTTCCTTATCTTTATTTCAAATTTTGCACTATCATATTGCATTTTAGTTTTCAAAGTTTTATCACCGCACCCTCTTTGATCACCACAATCATTTGACATAGATAAATGTAGTAGGTTACCTTATAATGTCTCTTTGCCAAGTATGATTTCAATGATGAAAAATATGCTTCTACTTCTTTCATATATACTAGAGTCAACTTAATCTTAAGATAGTCACCTCATAAAATATTTTTAGAAGTTAGAAATCTGCTAGCTTTCTTCCAAACTCTCTTTACGAAGCTTTCTAAGAACATCACATAACTTATTTTAATATTTTGGAAATGAGGACATTGCCGCATTTTAAATTCGGGGGTGAGGTATTTATTTTCGACCTTGCTATTTTGAAAAAAAAAATGGTGTTTTTGAGAATAACAACTCCACTGTCAACGTAATGGGAAACCCATGTTGATAAGAGTTAAGTTGTGAAAGGCACTTACCCGTAGTTGGATGTCCGCATGACACACGTGGGGGCAAGCCAAAACGAAAGTAAGTCACCAGGATCAACATATAAATAAATGACCGTAACTCCACTGCCAAATAGGTAGGAGTTTAGTCTGAGAAAGAGTGCATTGCTCGTAGTTGGATGTCTACATAACACCCGTGAGGGCAAGCCAAAATGAAGGCAAGGCACTTGGATCAGCATAAAGTCAGAAAAAAATATATAAATGAAGAAAATTTTTATGCAAGGATAAAATCATTTGACACCCCGGTAGAAAATTTTCTTTTTGAAATAAATCATGCGATGTTCCGGAATTTAGTAAAGTCCTTTTGAAAGGTAAACTTGCAGTCCCTATGTCTTAGAAATATTTTAAGAAGTGACTTGAATAAGAATTAAGGAAATTCTGGTATATAGGATTTGAACGAAATATCCTTGAGAAATCTAGGAAAAGAATATTACGGTTGACTTGCTAAAGGAATATTTAGCTTATGCTTGAGGACAAACATTGTTTAAATTTGGGGGTGTGATAACAGGCAGAAATGCACGTTATCATAGTGCTAAGTTCTTAAACAATGTTGGATTGCGTTGATGAAATATGTTAATTTGCGTCCATTAAGCATCAATTTCATAATATTGCGGTCGCATGCGTTCAGCACATTAGTGATGCTTGTAATTATGTGGTGGAAATATGGATGCTATGTGTTGATGGAATTGCATTGTGCACTCAAGTTTCCCCAGCAGAATTCAAATGTAAATTCCTCTGAGTTTCCTGGTAAGTTCAGGGTCGAACACAAGCACTTGGGAAAATAGATTGCATTGGTAATTTTTATGAAAATGTTGTGGTAACCAAGTAAATAAATAAGTGTTGGGTTTGTTGTTTGCGTTGATGAAAAAGAAATAAATAAAGGCGGCGGATTTGAGAAAGACAGTTATGTTGATAGATGCAATGAGTATGTGATGAACGGGTTGAGAAAATCTTTAGCTAGCGTTACGCGAGAATGCATCAGACTATGCGATCATGTTACAACCATGCACAAAAAGTTATTTTCCAATGTAAATGCAATGCTTCTAAGTCTAGGACGCATGTGTTGAATGCAAAGTGTCCATAGAGCTTATTCCTAAGTCTCTACTCTTGTCCTATGCGTTGATGCAAAATGCATGAAAGCAAAGTGACCACATATAAGCATATCTTATCTTTAAGATGCATGCGATGCATTGATAACAAATAGAGCTCATTCCTAAGCGCCTATCTCTCGTTTATGCATTTTAATCTGATTCTTCCAAACCTAGATTCTAACTTGACCTTCCCAAGTCTATATCCTGTCTTTAGACTACCCTCCCGAGTATCTCTAAAAGATGAATGAAGCATACATAAATACGATAATCGCAAAGAATGAAGATTCCCTCGTTATGCTAGCTAAATGTTTCTCAACCCATTCAACTAATTTAGCTACTCATGCGTGAATAATAGAGAGTGAACAGATATAGAGAAAGAAATTCCATTCTTATAAATGAGTTGAGTAAAAAATGACAATGGAAAGTAAAGGTAGAGAGCCTGGTAGCAATTCCTTGTTGACCGAGGCTTTTTACACTGAATCTCTATTCTGATCTAAAGAAGTTCCCACTTCCGTAGGCGTCGGCCCTCTCTCTATCTTTGAAGCTTCTGACGCTTTCCCAACCTTACCGGAACGATCTACTGGCATAACTTTCTTCCTCGCGTTCGCCTTAAAATGAAAGAAAGCTCAAAACAAGACGTGCGAACTGATCAACTAGTTGTAAGAGTGGTGAACTAATCGACTTATTAACCGATCAACCCCCTCTCTGAAGAATGCCCTTGGTATTTATAGAGCATCCATGGTGAAAGGCGGCTTCTCTCTCCTGGTTGTACAGATGGGATAGCTTTAATTTCTGACTGATGCGTTGGATAATTTTCACCGATAAAGCTGAATGTACTTTGTGATCGTTATCAGCTGTCAACTTAATTTGGATCCGACTGTCATCAGCTTTCTGTCCCATCACTCTTAATTATCCTTTAACCTGGATGCGCCTACCATGTTGCGCTGACCAAGTTGCAGCGATCCTTCTCGGACAAATGTTTGCTAGCACGATCAATGCAAAGCCTTGCGGTGAAGTTGTGCTCGACCACTGATTTCCTATGATCGCAATCTTTGCAATGTATTAACGCATATTCTGCACAAAAATACAAAGATCAACTGTTCTAATGCGTTGGACACATGCGACCGCAATATTAAGAAACTGATGCTTAATGGACGCAAATTAACATATTTCATCAACGTAATCCAACATTGTTTAAGAACTTAGCACTATGATAACGTGTATTTCTGCCCGTTATTAATTAGAACAATTGATTTTTTTATTTTTGTGCAGAATATGCGTTGATACAATGCAAGAATTGTGATCATAGGAAATCATTGGTCGAGCGCAACTTCACTGCAAGGCTTTGCAATGATTGTGTTCGCAAACATTCACCCGAGAAGGATCGCCGCAACTTGGTCAGTGTAACATGGTGGGTGCATCTAGATGAAAGGCTAATTAAACGCGATGGGACAGAATGGTGATGACAGTCGAATCCGAATTAAGTTGACAGCCGATAACGGTCACAAAGTACATTCAGCTTTTCGGTGACAATTATTCGGCACATCAGTCAGGTATTAAAGCCATCCCATTTGTAAAATCATGAGGGAGAAGTCCCTGTTCACCTTGGACGTCTATAAATACCAAAGGCAGCCTTCAGAAAAGGGGTTAACGAGCTGATCAGTTCACCATTCTTTAGTTCGAAGTTCATACGCACGTCTTTGTTTTTAGTTTTCTTTCATTTTAAGGCGAACGCGAGAGAAGATGTTGTGCCGACAGATCGTTCCGGTAAGCTTCAAGGACAGAGAGAGCGCCGATGTAACAACCCAAATTTGTACGCATACACTACAGAAAATTAAATGTCAAATGTTAAGCAGGATGAAATTTTATTTAAGGGGGTAGTAAATGTAATACCCTGACCATAATTTAGAAAGTAGGAAAACAAATAATTTTAATAGGAAAATCGGGTGAAAATTTAGAACTGAAGAAATAAAAATTTATGAATTATCCAAAAATAATGAATAAGAGGACAGAATCAGGGAGGATTAATTAGAAGTTAGACGCTAGCTAATTCGGGAGACAAAGGCCAGTAGATAACTTTTTGTTTGGGCACTGCTCATTGAAAGAATTGGAGGTGAGCTAATTATACGGTTAAAATTTGAAAGAGTTAAAAAAGGGGGAAGTGGAATCCACGTGTCACAAGCAGTGAAGGTAACCCATGTGTGAAAACTAGCGAGATTGGAGAGAAAATTGGAGAGAGTGAGAGTGGAGAGAGCAAGATTCTCAGCGAGAAAGTGGGAGAGAGCGAGAGCCATGAGAGTAAAACCAATGAGAGCGAGAGCGAGAGTCACGAGAGCCAAACTAGCGAGAAAGCTGGAGAGCGAGATTCTGAGAACAGGAAGAGCAAGATTTGTACAGAAGCGTGGATTATGCGTTGAATTTGGCCACGATCTTATAGATTATACATGGAGAACCCTAAAATGGAATACAAACAAAGGTTGATGACGTAAGGGCAAATGTTAGCCAAAATTAGGTATCTTATTAAGAGAAATTCTTAAACCTAAGTAATTTTAAAGAAGCCATTTGTAGGATGAGTTGCCACACAGAGAAGAACTGGAAACGGCTATAAATAGAAAGGCTTTAGGCTGGAAGTTAAACTGATTCTCAAACAAAACTCAGTAGTAAAAATCGTGTGGAAAGGGTAAAGTAATTCTGTTAGTTAGAAGAAAACGGAAGGGAAGTGCTGCCCAAATTTCCTTCTGATTTAAGAGGGAAAGCTCTACTGATTAAACCATAAGGAATAATAAGGAATAACTAGGATCGCAGTCAAGGTAAGTAGTTTATCTCACCCTCTCTTTAAGTGTTTCATGGTAGTGTACCTTTAATATGTTATTGTTATGTTGCATTACATGTTTAAAATACGTTTATCGACAAGGGACCCCATGCATTATGTTTGTTCATAAGATTAAATTTTAATTAGATAAAGGTTATGCTTCTAGGGCTAGCAAAGCATGTATGATTGCACCCTTCTAGACCCAATTCTATGTCAAGATTATGCTAGGAACTAACAGGGTATATATGGTTGCACCCCTCTAGTCCAATCTTACGTTTATGTTAATGGTTGATGTTGGATGTGACTCTGGCCCTACTGATTGCATAACCCACTAATCATCAGATGGGTTAGTTTCCGCCTTAGTCCTCATCTTCCTATCAGGGCAGTGAAATTTATGTTAGAAGCATAACCGACCACCACATGTTATTATATGTTTTCGGTCCCAATCATATGTTTTCAGGACATGTTGCATGTGATTGTGCATTTGGTCACTACCCTATGTGAGAACTACTTACTGGGTATATTATATACTCATCTTATTTTACAGACTTTATAGGTAAGGACACAGTGTAGGTGGCAGAACTGGACGTCGTTCAAATGGCCAACCATCAAACTCACTATTATAAGCATATGCATTTTTATATCACTACACTAATGTTTTATGAATCTTGGTGTTTTGTAAAATAAACTTTTTATATAGTTTTCTACCTAATTAATAAAATCTTATATATGTTCTTTTGAGATTTTTGCGAACTCATCTCATGATAGAAAATTCTAAGTATGCATGTCGTAGCAGTCGGATCATAATATGTAAGGATCCGGTCGTTACAGCCGATGCCTGGAGAAACGAGAACATCTGTAGAACCGAATAGAGATTCCAGTATAAAAGCCTCAGTCAGCAAGGAATTGCTACTAGGCTCTCTATCCTTAACTTCCATTGTTATTTTGTACTCAAACTCATTTATAAAAATGGAATTTCTTTCTCTATATTTATTCACTCTCTGTTATTTATGCATGGGTAGCTAAATCAGTTGAATGGGTTAAGAAGCATTTAGCTAGCACAACTAGGGAATTTTCATTCTTTGCGATGATCTTGTATTATGTATGCTTCATTCGTCTATTAGAGATACTCAAGAAGGTAGTCTAAGGACAGGATCTAGACTTGGGAAGGTCAGATTTGAATCTAGGCTTGGAAAAGCCAGATTAGAACGCATAATCAAGAGATAGGACTTAGGAATGAACACTATTTGTTATTAACGCATCGCATGCATCCTAGAGATAGGATATGATTGTATGCGGTCACCTTGCTTTTATGCATCTTGCATCATCGTATAGGACAAGAGTAAAGACTTAGGGATAAGCTCTGTGGACACTTTTGTATTCAACACATGCGTCCTAGACTTAGGAGCATCGCATTTGCATTGGAAAATGACTTGCTGTGCATAGTTGTAACATGATCACATAAGTCTGACACATTCCCAAGTAATGCTAGCTAAAGATCTTCTCAACCCGTTCATCGCATACTCATTGAATCTATCACATAACTGCCTTTTCTCAAATCTGCCACATTTGTTTATTTTTTTCATTAACGCAATCAACAATAAACCCTCAATTTATTTACTTGGTTACCGCATGGTTTTCAGAAAATTTACCAACGCAATTTATTTTCACAAGTCCTTGTGTTCGACCCTGGACATACCAGGAAACTCAGAGGAATTTACACTTGGATTCCGCTGGGGAAACTTGAGTGTGCAATGCAATTTCATCAACGCATATAATCTACATTTCCACTTCATAAAATCAAGCATCACTTATAGATCCACTTACACCCAATAGGTCTTACCACATCAGGTGGATCAACAAGATCCCAGACGTTATTGAAATAAATAGACTCTATTTCCTGGTTCATGACCTTAACCCATTCATCTTTGTCAATTTCCTCCATTGCTTTCTCAAAAGACAATGGATCCTTGACCACATCGTTCGTAATGACATTTTGGGCTTCAGTCAAACCCATGTAGCGATCTGGTGGGTTCATAACCCTTCCACTACGTCGAGGCAGTCTCAACTCTTGAGCTGGTATACTAGACGTTCCAACCTCAACAACTATTCTTGATCTGTCGATCTGTTTAACAACTCTTGTTGAACCCTTAGCAAACTTAATCTCACTAGAGATCTCATGTAAAACGAGCTTACTTCGTGGCTTATGATCTCTCATGTGATCTTCTTCCAAGAAGATAGCATAAGTGGAAACAAACACTTTGTTCTCACTCGGATCATAGAAGTATCCTCCTCTCGTTTCCTTGGGGTAACCTACAAAGAGGCAAACCTTCGAACGCGGTTCCAACCTCTTTGGGTTAGTCGCTAGCACATGTGCTGGACAACTCCAAATCCTGAAGTGGCATAAACTACCTTTATGGTCTCTCCATAACTTAAAAGGTGTTTCAGAAATACTTTTCGAGGGAACGTTGTTCAGAATATAACATGCAGTTTGCACTACATAACCCCAAAACGAGTCTGGAAGATGAGCATAACTCATCATAGACCGAACCATGTCCAGGTCCTGTTTCTTCTTTCTGATACACAATTTTGCTGAGGTGTACCAGGGGCCAAGAGTTGGGACGCAATCCCATGTTCTATCATATAGTTCTGGAATTGGAGGTCCATATACTCTCCACCACGATCAGATTGTAGTGTTTTTATCTTCTTACCTAACAAGTTTTCAATTTCAGCCTTATACTCTTTGAACATGTCAAGGGCTTCAGACTTACGTTGCATTAGGAAGAGATAACCAAACCTTGAATGATTATCTATGAAACAGATGAAATATTCATACCCACCTCGAGCTCTAACATTCATCGGACCACAAAGGTCTGAATGTACAAGCTTCAAGGCTTCCTTGGCTCTGTAACCTTTTCCAGTAAAAGGTCGTTTGGTCATTTTTCCTTCGAGGCATGATTCACATACCGGCAAGGAGTTTTCTTCTAAACTCTTTAGAAGTCCACTTTGCACCAACTTCTCAATCCTATTGAGGTTGATGTGACCTAACCTTAGATACCAAAGATGGGTGTTTTCCTTTGGAAAAACCTTTGGTCTTTTAGCTGTTGTTGCTGTACTGAATATTTCAGTGTTAAACAAGGCTTTTATGACTAAAGACCTTAGTACATATAAGTTATTTTCTATTGAACCATAACCAATCTCCATTCCATTCTTGAAAATAAACACTTTATTCTCAGAAAAAGAGATGGTGTAGTCTTGTTCAATGAGACAAGAAACCGAGATTAAGTTCCTTTTAATATGAGGAACTACAAAAACACTACCCAGTAACAGATAACGTTTCTTGTCAACAAATAACTTCAGCCTGCCTATAGCAACAGCTGAAATAACCTCACCAGTACTGACTCGAAGAGTCATCCCTCCCTGTGGCAACGTTTGCCAGGAACTGACTTTTTAGTAAGAGAAACTGACATGATTGGTAGCACCTGAATCTAGGATCCAGGCAGAATCATCATTCTCTACCAGACATGTCTCCAAGACCAATAAATCATATTTATTGTCTTGTCTCCTCTTTTGGAGAGTAGTGGGATGGAGGTTGTTTGCCACGAAATTCGTTTCACACGATTCTTTCCACTGTTAATAATCGGTCATTTTGAAAGCTTTAGACGGAAATACTAACGAGTTGCTGAAAAGAAAAACAAATTGACCTATGTTAGGTTTTAAGCAAATACCCATTGTAAAACAAAACAATATCCAATAAGGTTTTAGCAAAACTAACATGAACCCCGTGTGACATCTAGTTTTGCAATTACGCTTCAAAGGTGTAGGACAAAAGCCGCCGAAGGGAGGTCAATTATCCCTCCTCTGATTTGAGAAGTTCTCAACCAGTCATTAATACCAGAACAACTCTTGCTCTTATAACGACTAGCCTTCATTGATTTGGCCAAGAGATCATTAACTTACTTAACAATCTCCTGTAAGTGTGACCCGCCATTTTAAGCCCTAGAGGTCCGTCCCAAAAGGCCAATTCGAAGGGGAAAAATCTGATTGGGGCAAAACCTAAAGCGACCCTATCCATTTCTAGAGTTCACCTTGATATTGACCAACTGCATAAAACCCATCCGAAGGGGGATGCTCCGAAGGCGACACGAGGGCGTACAGAATGATCTCACTGTGTGAACCAATGACAGAGACCATAGGACGTGTTGACACACACCCTTCACCCACTTACTATAAACATTTTCTCCGTTCACCTTGATATTTACTCATGCAAACACCATCCGAAGGGGGATGCATCCTGGGTACCACGAGACCAAGCATGAATCTCATGGTGTGAACATATAGGGAGAAACGTGAGTGAATCATAGACATATCTGATATGCCTCTTCCTCCTACTGAGTATTTTATAACCTAGGATTTAGCTTACTTAGAAAAAACACGGCTAAGGATTTTAACTAAGTGACTTTTAGGTTTGCCCAAGAGTAACTTTTACCTTGGATAGTGAAACAACTTTTTTATCATCATCCATTAAACTCTTTAACGGAATCTTTGACCAAAACGTCACATGCTTGTTGAAAATTTATCTAATTCACCTTTCCAGGTAGGTTTCCAGGTAGGGGTGTTACGTTTCCTCAACTTAAGAACCTCAGCCTAGTTAGAACCCGCTTTCGACAAAAGGTCCCTTATAGATAGGTTTACAACAAATTTAATCTTTTATTTCAACCAATTTAATCCTATTAAACCGATTTTAAAAAATTAATATAGGTTACTAAACTCTTTAGAACCATTTGAACTTACGTCTCTCTCAATCCAATTTTAAAACCCTTTTAAAAAACTTGAGTTCACCCTAAGTTCGCATGCAACTCTGAATTATTGATTTTAGGTCTAATTTCCTTTATAACACTTATAAACAAAAACAACCACAATGCAAAGCTAACACATGAAAGGCATTCATAACGATTATAAACAACCTAAGTATCATGCTCAATGCATGGTTCATTCATTACTACTTCTTTATATAACACTTATACAAAACTGCAATGAAACAAGCAAAACATGCTTCCATTCACCCTTAGACTATAACACTTATAATCAAAGGATGATGCATGATAATGCTCACTGTATGCAAAATATAACTCTTATATTCCATGATGCATGCGCATGCTTTCAAGTAATTTCTTCGTGCTTGATTATAACATTTATAATACATGATGCATGAATAATTGCACAACCTAAGGTGGGTTTTTACTATATGACAAACACTTTGGCATATAAGTACCATACATCACATGTATAAGCAATAAAAGTTGATGAACCGGGTAAAATTGCCTTAAAATCACAAAAAAGAAAGCTAACTATTACAAAGACAAGGAGTCTCCAGTTCAAATAGGCGAATCGGGTCTTGAACTGCTCAACAAAGCATCGCTTCTCCAACCATCGTGAACTAAGCATCCCGCGATCGTCTACACGATAAAATAAACTCTTTGCTCTATCACTTACCAGCGCTCCCAGAGCTAAACGATCGTTTAGCATTTACTATACGATTTTCTAGAAAAATCCAAACAATCGTTTAGCTATTACTGCACGATCATGTACTTTTACTAAGTGATGAATCCGCAAGTACACGATCACTTAGCGCGCTCCACACAACGCCCGCCTTTCGGATCGCGAAGCACCATCGCCTAAGCGATCGCTTAGCTAGCGCCTCCGTATTGCATACACGCGAACGCATAGATAGTAACTAAACGATGAAGCTTGCTAACTACATGATCGTCTAGTGCATGCCTTTTACTAAATGACGAGCATCGCATGCTCCCACTACGATCGTCTACCTCTAGCGCCTACGCGATCGCGCAACCAACGCTACGCGATATGGTAAACAATTTACCCGTCACTTAGCAGTAGCCAAACGATCGATTAGAAAATATTACACGATCGTCTAGAAAAAAAATCTAAACGATCGCTTAGTTAAATCCCAGCGATCGTTTACCTGAGGCTACATAATCCGACCAACGCTTGGTCTTCTTTTTCGTTGAGAACCACATCGCCATGCGCTGAAGCTTCATCACGAATGACTCGACGAACTCAAACTTTTTGAATTACAGACTCAATTACTATGTTAATTTCGCCCAAAACACAGGGACCCTTACAATTAACACTTTATAATACCGAAAGCTTTAACAAAAAGAGAAATTTAAACCCAAAATGTTCATCATATCTATCCACAAATGTAGAAAACGGTTAACCACAAATGCAGAAACCCACTGCGATTGAAAAATGCATTCAATTCAGATCTGTAATTTCGAATATCAGAGAACCTGGCTCTGATACCAATTGAAGGAAATCGGATTCGAGATTTCCTGAGCAGTGGAAGAAAGATAATTCCAAATCACAATCATGAATGAACAATACATTTACAGTCAACTTCAAACAAACGATTATACAATTCATACAGAAATTACAACATGAAAAACTCAAATGAACAGAGAGAAAACTCTACGCACATTTGAAGATGCGTCTCCACGCTCCGTTGTAAATCCCTCGAATGGTCACGAACTTGAAAACAATAACCCTTGAAGACTTTCTTCAAAAACTTCACGAGCCAAAACAAACACTACCACAGGGAGCCTTCGATATTCCAAGGGTGAGAATCCTGGAGTGGTGGGCTCTAACTATTTTGGTTTGGAGGGTTTGTTTGAGTTTGAAGGAGGAAGAAGATTGAGAACACAGAACGTTTCTATTCTTCAATCGTATAGTAAAAGTGCCAGTCGTGTAGTGTTGTCTCTTGTCGAAGAAAAGAAAACTATTTCCTTTTATCCTATTTTCCACAAAAAAAAAAAAAAAACCAATTAACCACTTATAAGGTGGTTGGAGAGAAATTAGGAATTATTATCCAAAATAATAAAATTAATATAAATAAATATGATAACTAACTTATCATATCTTATTTATATTAAACTATATGTTATTTCATATATAACACATAACCTATAGTTTTAATATTGTATCATATACAATATAAACTATAGTTCAATTTCTCTATTTTATGGCATTTAATATAAATCATATTTATATTAAATTTAACAACTATGAATCACATTCTTTGAAAATATATTTGAATCTCATTCAAATATTTATTTCGTTCAATTAAACAATAATGTATCAAATACATTATGATAATTACATCATATATAATTGAATCAATTTATATCATATATATAATTAAATTCCCTCTTATTAATTTGAATAATTCAAATTAACCCAAAAACTGATTCTCAACTAAATCCTTTTGAGCTACCAAGGGAACCTTATGAACTTGTAGCTTGAAGCTCCAACAATACGTGAATAATTAATTAAACTCTTTGATTACATTATCCACCATCCGTTAACTGTTGCACTCTACTAAAGAACGACAACTGCACTCTTTGCACTATAGATATATTTGTGTCCATTGGATATTACCAATCAATAGTACGATGACGCTTCACAAATTACTCGAAAGTACAGCCAGGGTGAATTACTATTTTGCCCCTATAGTTACCTCTAACTTTTTAAGTACCACTGATTCCTCTAATGAACAATAGATCATAGTCCCACTATGACTAAACTCTTCTTGGGCCAAAAGAGGGTGTGGCGCCACATTGTTCAAGACACAGAATCAGCCCTTAAGGGAGCAATTTATCTACTTACCCCTACTTCGAGGAAGGAGTGAATTCCATCTTGTGTAGCTGTGTTCCCAGCTCCCCAATCAGATGAATCCAAAAAATGGTAGGCTTGTTGAGTCAGCGTTCTGGCCACTCTCACCCATACAAATCAAAAGACCGTCCTCATAAGCAGGAGTTCAAAATTCACTCAGGATTAAGGTCATGTTACCTATGGTTATCTTGGTGAAATGAAAGTCTCTATATAATGAGACTAAACATTTCGTGGTCCGGTCTTATACAAACTCCTTTGTATAGAATATCCCCGTCCGCATGTCTAATACAAGAATGATCAGGATCAGATCATTTGTAGTATTATACAACAATTGTAACACCTCGAGCCATACTCGTAGTGTCACCAGGATAAGGTACCTAGTCTTATCCATATACTACAGACCATTTAGGTTATTACTTAAATATGATCCACCTGTATGTCTCCACATACATGTTTAAGTTACAACGATAACTTTGGATGTTAGTTTATTAGTTTGTGGTTAATGCAACTAAATTATCACATATTTCATAGACAAAGTGAATAAAAATATCATATATTATTAATCACATAAGAATTTGTTCATACAAAGTTTACAAACTATAGGACCCTACGAAGGGCATCAACCCCAACAGTAACCTAAGTGGATATTGTGGGAAAAGGTATAAGGCATGTCCAATTTTTTGAGACAATACAACTTCTATAAGATTGAAATATGGGGAAAAAAGGGCATACTTGGACATCAAAGATTTCTAGCACGAAATCATCCATACCGGCATCAAAAAAAGTTGTTTAACGGTCAAAAGGAACTTGGTACAATTCCATAATCACTATCTGGGGAGGCTATATATTTAAAAATCAAAGAGCTTGAATTTTCTAAAGGAAAGAAGAATAATAAAAAAAACAAACCACAAAAGGAAGTTCAAAGATTTGTTGGAACAGGTTGTCTTCTTTTTTTCAGTTGTCATATTGGAAAGATCTTCATATCAGGCATTGTTTAGATGTGATTCACATTAAAAAAATTTTTTGATTATCTTAGGTACACTTCTTGATATTCCAGGGAAAAGTAAGGATGGATTGAATGCTAGACATGATTTAGTTCATTTAAAAATTCGACCAGAGCTTACACGTGTTAGCGGTGACAAAAAAATCTTCATTCCTCTCGTGTGTTATACTCTTACAAAGGAAGAAAAACCTTGTGTTTTAAAGTCACTGGCAGGAATAAAGGTTCCTGAAGGTTACTTTTCGAATGTTAAAAACCTTGTGTCGATGACATATTTAAAGTTTAATAGTTTAAAATCTCACGATTGTCATGTGCTCTTACAACAATTATTTCCTATTTCAATAAGATCAGTGCTACCAACCATGTTCGGTATGCCATAACTCGATTGTGTATATTTTTCAATTCTGTATGCAACAAGGTCCTAGATGTGTAACAATTAGAAAAGTTAGAAGAAAATATTATGCTTATATTATGTTTATTGGAGAAGTATTTTCCTCTTTCATTTTCCACAATTATGGTGCATTTCACAGTACATATAGTTAGGGAAGTCAAACTTTGTGGGCCTATATATCTACGATGGATGTATCCCTTTGAAAGATTCATGAAAGTCATTAAAAACTTTGTGAGAAATAGATATCGTCTAGAAGGTTATATTGCTGAAAGTTATATAGTAGAAGAAGCCATTGAATTTTGTTCTGATTTCTTGTTTGGAGTAGATCCTATTGGGATTGGCATTCATAATTCACAAGATTATTTAGACAATTCAAATATTGGTAGACCATTATCCAAATGAGTTTCTTTCAAACTTGAACAAGGACTTTTATATCAAGCTTATCGGTATGTTTTGGAAAGTACAATTGATGTGCAACCATATTCAAAGTAAGTTTTTTTTAATGATTTTGGTTTTATTTTTTCATTTAGTTTTATGATATAAATATAACTATAAAATGTTTCAATGTTCACTTCAAAGAAAACATATGATGGCTTTGCAATTGCAACATCGAAATAAGTCCAAAAATCAGAAATGGTTTCAAGAGGAACTTTTATATCTTGGCTACGAGAAAAGGTAAAATGTTCAACCTATTATTTTACATACACTTTTTAATGCCTGAGTTGGAGTGGAAATTCTCATGATAGGTTGCAACTGAGCTTAAAATGGGAAATATTGAACTTTCAGATAACTTGAGGTGGATTGCTCATGGTCCTCATCCTTTTATGATTATGTATGGCAGTTATATAATTAATGGATGTCGCTATCACACAAAATCTTGTGATAAGGATCGAAGTATACAAAATAGTGGAGTTAGTTTAGTTGTAAAAATGATGCAAGTGTTTAGTTCAAAAGATAAAAATCTCATCATTGGAGATATATCTTTTATGGAGTGATACAAGAGATATGGGAACTAAATTATCATACGTTTAACGTTGCTGTGTTTAGATGTGATTAGGTTGAGAACAATAGTAGTATTGAAATCGATGAGCTTGGTTTTGTCTTATTTGATTTAAATAGAATAGGTCATAAGTTTGGTTCTTTTATACTAGCAACCCAAGCAAGACAAGTATTTTATGTTGAGGATCCAAGTGATGTTAGATGGCCAATTGTGCTTACCTCACCACAAAGAGACTTTGAAGATAGATATAATGACGACGAACTTGGAGATACGATATTACACTGTCAAGGAATACCCAATGATATGTTGAATGTTGATGTACATAATGACTTGGATGAGAACATGTCAACATATGTACGATCGAATTATGAAGGCACATGGATACTTACATAACATTTTATGGGTAGGTTTTATATTGTGTAATATGATAATTTTTTTTAATTTATAATTTTTATCAATCACATTTGATTTTTTGTTTTCTTAATATGTATACAATGCTAATTGTTTATTAAATTTGATTACCGGTTTTTTATTTATACACCACATAGAGCATAGTTCATTGGGTGACAAAGATTTAGAGCTTAGTGACAAAAAAATAGTAATTGTTAGGCCAAATGGAACCACCAATCAAAAGAAGAGAGAACGGGGAGCTATTATTATGTTTGATGTAACACGTATATGGAGTGTGGGAGAAAAGAAGTTTATGGAATACAATAAAGATGGTATACCCATTGGTGAAAATGAAGCTAAGTTAAAGTCTTTCATTGGATCCTCTATGCATTATCATGTACCTATTATATAAACATCTTAGAAATGTGTGCCTACTGAGTTGAAAGATAAGATATATAGTACAGTTGAGGTAGATATATTCAACTTTTTATCTTGATAATATTGTAGATGTATATGTAATGTTTTCACTAACTTTTCAATGTTTAGGCCACCTCTGTAATTGATACAAGATCTAGGAAGAACATTATGAAATCTGCAGGCATAGTTTTTCGTCAGTTTAAGAATTGGTTAACAACAAAATACATTTTGCCATTTAAAGATGAACCTCAACTTCTAATAAATCCACAAGAAAAATATTCATTTATTGATCAAAGTCATTGGAAAGAGTTTGTAAGATCGAGATTGTGTGTAAAGTTTTAGGTATATTATTAATCTAATTTTATAAATATTTGTTATGTCATTCCTACTAATAATCATTACATTTGTATAGGAAAAAAGATGCTTGCAACAAGAACGTCAATCTAAGAATAAGTATAATCATCGAATTTCAAGGAAAGGTTATGCTAACTTTGTTGAGGAGATGGTAAGAATTTAGTATATGTTCTCACAATTTCTAAATTTATCACAATATCTAATTTTTTTTCTTCATTTGAATGTAGAGGAAAGTATCTTCAAATGAAAGTGATTTCGATCAAGCTAACCTGTGGAAGACGACTTGAGTTAATAAGAAAGGAGAATACGACAATGAAGATGCTCAAGAAGTCGTCAATCGAACAGTAAGACAAGTATTAAATTTACATGAAGTATATGACATATAGTTTAATTATATTAAATTTCATTTCTTTTTAGGATGATATCTCAAAGAAGACTTGAGTTAATAAGAAAGGCATGGGCGTGTGCGTGGAGTTGGCGGTTTTGTTACTCCAACGGCTTACTTTCATATAGTGAAATGAAAATCAAAACATGGGAAGGATGAAAACAGGGAAATTAAAAGTGAGAATGAAGCACTTCGTCAACGTGTTAGAGAATTAGAAGCTCATCTTCAAATGTCATCTTCTACAACATTTTATGGATGTACAAGTTGTTCCAGGCAGTTTTTTTTTTTTTTTTTTTTTTTTTTGTAGATGGGATCGAATCTCAAAATAAATAAAAAAACAAGATGAAGACTGCATATGAAAAGAAACATAAAGAGAAGATTAAGGTAGAGGAGATTAAGTCCCTAGAGAAACGAAGAGACAAGATAAAGGTGAATGTAAATTGTGCAGAAGATTTGAAAATCAGGTAAGTAACACTAATAAAATCAATTAAGTTCATCAAATGTCTAATTTTTCTGCTTTATTTACTTTTGTTGCTATGTTTTTACTGCATTAGGAGAAATCTTCAATGGAAATGACTAAGAAAAAAGAAGTTAGTGACTCAACATCGGTTCTTCCAATATCTTTGAAATCTATTCTTAGATATGCTGAGAAGGTGATGGCCAAAGAGTCTGTATTTCTTTACAACTTCCAGTTGGACTTTTTGGCATCAATTGAAAGAGTTGTGTCCTACGAGAGGACATAATTAACTTTTGTAATATGGATGAAGTCAAGACAATGACTTTGGAGGCTTACATGGCGTAAGTAATGTTATTACTTTTGTAGACTTTAGTTCTGATATTTCTTTCTAATTTTGGTCGTCTATATTTATGTTATAAATCTTTTGTAGGTACTTGCACTCATCCTTTATTGATTCAAAGGAAAGTTCATAATACACTTTTGTAGATCTATCCCTCAATTCCTCTGGACATAACTCTCAGGAAGTTAAAACTCGAAGCCTGTGTAGTAGACTGATGTTCTCAGAAGCAAACCAAATAGTTCTTAGTCCTTTTAATCCTGGGTGAGTTAAAACACGTTTTGTTTCTATCAATTTCCATTAGCAATAAAAATACTAATTATATTTTATTAACTAGTGGTCATTGGACACTACTTGCTATAAATGCATACGATGATACTATGTACTAACTAGACTCAATGAGGACAACATCACGGGTAGATATAAAATATATAATTCATTTGTAGTGTTTATTTTAAAGTGTACTTTATTGTAGAATTTGTGGTTATTTCTTGACAAATAGGGTAATTGCGACGTTTCAATTTCAAAAGAATATTAAAAAAAGTTGGAAGCAAACCTTATGGAGAACAATAAAGACAAATATAAATTAAAAATGACTACTTATTCATCATATTAAGTGGACATCTGGTGCGTAAGGATTACTTCATTCTTATTGACTAGTTTTTTCTCTGTAGTCTCCTATACAAGTTGAGAGCACCGAATGTGGATACTACGTCATGAGATATATGAGGGATATTGTGACCAAAAGAAGCATTGTCATCTCAGATTTGGTATGTTATCGTTATTTCGACATTTCAAATAGCATGGAAAAAATAGAATTCATTATAATATTTGGCTTTTATGTTTATAAATTGATACAAGGAACCCGTACTCAAAAATCGAGTTAGATGAGGTGCGGATAAAGTTGGTTGAATTTTTGGGTTGCTACATATGATCGTGGTTGGTCATTTTGGATGTGTTTGTTCCGGCTGATCAATTTCTGGATTTACTTCATATCCATATAGGTGTAATATCTTTTGGTATTGTTCAAATATGCATTGGGGGGGAGGGGAGGATAGTTTTGGATTGGTACATGTGATAATTGTACGTTTTTTGAACCTATTCATATTGGGTTGACTATTAGAATTATGTTTCTTATATTGTTTGGAAGTGTCTATATGGATTGACTGTTAGAATTATGTTCCTTAGGTTGTACTATTGACAATGTTAAAGAAGTTAAGTTTTTCTAAAGAGATATTGGTAGTTTTTGGTTGATATATAAGTTTGTCAATGCATGTATATTGTTTATTTGATTGATGAATGTATGTCATATATATACCAAATGTGGTTGTTGGATCAAAATACAGGAGCAATTGTAGATAAAAAACGTTAACATTGTAGATTTTTCTAAAAAAGTCACAAGCAAATTTCTTGACCTTTTTTCCTTGTCAAGATCGCCCACATTCTTTACATTTCAAACATGTCAAGTGTATGTATTTCTTGACGTTTTTAAATGTCAAGTTTACAAAATTTCTTGACGTTTTTTCCTTGTCAAGAATGCCCATATTCTTAACTTTTCAAACATGTCAAGTATATATGTTTCTTGACGTTTTTTAAATGTCAAGTGTCACTTTTCTTGACATTTTTAAGAAGTCAAGAAAATTGACATTCTTGACACTAGCTTCCTTGACATTTTTATAAATGTTAAGAAAAGTCATTCTTGACATTTAAAAAACGTCAAGAAACACTATTTTTGTAGTAGTGATAAAAGAATGCAGGTAGACTTAAGCATGGAAATAGGTGAGAGAGTTTCTTCATAATCAACTCCCTCAACGTAGGTATAACCCTTTTGTTGGGGTTGATGCCCTAAATATCGTAGGATTCTATAGTTTGTAATTGTATTGTACAAACATCTTATTTATCTAATAAAATATGTGGTGTTTTATTTGACATTTAGTTGCATTAATCCACAAATCAATAAACAAACATCCATGGTTATCTTGTAGCTTAAACATGTATGTAAAGACATACGGGTGGATTATGTTTAAGTGATAACCTAAATGGTTTATAGTAGATGGATAAGGTTGAATACTTTATTCTGGTGACACTAAGAATATGACCCACTTTGTAGATGTTACAATTGTTGTAAAGTACTACAAATGATTTGATTCTGATTGTTTATGTGGAGATATGTGAGCGGGGATATTCTGTCACCAGGATGACCATAGGTGACATGACCTAAATCCTAAGTGAGTTGTGAATTCTCGCCTATAAAGGCGGTCCTTTGATTTATATGGGTGAAAGTGACCAGATTGCCGACTCAACAAGCCTACCATTTTGGAGATTCGCTTGATTAGGGAGCTGGGAACACAGCTACACAAGAAGGAATTCACTCATTCCCTAATGTCGGGTAAGTAGATAAATGCTCTCTTAAGGGTTGATTCCGGGGCTTGAACAATGTGGCGCTACACCCTTTCCTGGCCCGAGAGGGGTTTGGTCATAGTCAGACTATGATTTATTATTCATTACAAGAATCGATGGTATTTAAGGAGTTAGATATACCTACAGGGGCAAAACGATAATTTTCTTCATCTTTTTCCTTTTTTTTTTTTCACAGAACGATTCTGTATTTTGAAAAAAATCTCTCAACTACTCACTTCTCCTCCTCTCATCTCTCTCAAAATCTCCCTAATAAAAAATAGCCAGAGCCCACACCTCCTGGATTCTCATCCAGAGAATACAGTGGTAACATTGTCGTGGTGTCCTTTTGGTTTGAGGGATTCTTCTTAAAGAACGGTTCTTCAAAGGTAAGGGTTTCTAAACCCACTTACTCTTCTTTAGAATTTTTCAGCATGCTATAAATTATATTTTGGATGCATAAGTTTCTATTTTTCTATAAAATTTATATTCCGTAAATTTTGGGTTTGGGTCCGATCCCCTTTTTTGCTCAAGGACCTTCAATGGTTCCTTCATCTTTGCCACCAGTCTAGCCTTAAAGGTTTACACCTTTCTATCTTTACCTCTTTTCCTCTTGTAGATCCATTTATAATCTATAGATTTTACCCTATCAGGTTGATCTACAAAATCTCAGACAGTATTGAAGTACATAGACTCCATTTCCAGATTCATGGCTTTAATCCATTCATCTCTGTCCACATCATGCATTGCCTATTTATAAGATAATGGATCATCAACACCATCATTTGCTATGACAACTTGAGTTTTTGTTAAGCCCATATAGCGAGCAAGTTGAGATATAACTCTTCAATTACGTTGAGGGACTTTCAACTCTTGAGAAGGATGCGCTTGACTAGATGTGCCTGCTTTAACAACTTTTGTTGAAGTACCAACCTCTTCAACAACTCTTGTTGAAGTACTAGCTTCGTTGGAAAGCTCATTCAATATGATCTTACTAAGTGGTTTATAATCCCCGATGTGGTCTTCTTCCAAGAACGTAACATTTTTCAATACAAATACTTTGTTTTCTATTGGATCAACGAAGTATCCACCCCTCGTTTCTTTGGATTAATCTACAAATAGGCATACCTTTGAAAAAGGTTCCAATTTATTTGGATTTACCTCAAGCACATATGTTGGGCAACCCCAAATTATAAAGTGTCATAAACTTCCATTACGACCTCTCCAAATTCAAAAGGTGTTTCAGAAACACTTTTGACAGAACGTGGTTCAAAATATAAATAACAATCATTATTGCATGATCCCAAAACGAATCAGGTAGTTGAGCATATCTCATCATAGATCCAATCATGTCTAACAGGGTTCTATTTTTCCTTTCTGATACACCATTTTGTTGAGGTGTACTAGGTGCTGAGAGTTGAGATGAGATTCCATGTTCTATCAAATAGTTCTAGAATCTCAAATCAATATACTTTCAACCTCCATCTGATTGAAACGTTAAGATAGTCTTATCTAACAAATTCTCAACTTCAGCCTTATACTCTATGAACTTTTCAAGAGTTTCAAGCTTGTGTTGCATTAGGTAAATGTACCCAAATATAGATAATCATCTATAAATGAGATGAAATATTTATACTCTCCTCTTGCCGTAACATTTATTGGACCACAGAAGTTTGAATGTACAAGTTCTAAGGATTCTTCGGCTCTATAACCTTATCTAGTAAAAGGTCTCTTAGTCATTTTGTCTCCAAGGCATGACTCACATACTGGTAAAGAATTTTCTTCTAACTCATTTAGAAATCCACTCTTTATTAGCCTCTCAATCCTATTGAGATTTATGTGTCCTAACCTTAAATACCAAAGATGGGTCTTTTCCTTAGAGGAAACTTTAAGTCTTTTATTTGGAGTTATTGGAGTTTTGAATATTTAAGTGTTCAAGAACATTTTAGATGTTAATGGTCTTAACACATACAAATTACTTTATAACTTTGTAGAACATAACTCAATGCCATTTTTTTAAAAAGAAAAATGTTTTATTTACATGAAAAGAAACTAAGTACAAGTGTTCCAATAAAGAAGATAAAAAAATCAAATTCTGTTTTAAACTAGGAATTACTTACATATTATCTAATAATAAGTATGATTTATGAAAATGTTTTAATTCCCCCAACTGCAATATCGAAGATAACATGTCGTGTCTTGACTTGCATCATCATCTCCCCAGCCTCAAGT
The DNA here is from genome assembly GCF_009727055.1 of Benincasa hispida. Taxonomy (NCBI): domain Eukaryota; kingdom Viridiplantae; phylum Streptophyta; class Magnoliopsida; order Cucurbitales; family Cucurbitaceae; genus Benincasa; species Benincasa hispida. Next base: position 45,605,450 of record NC_052351.1, read on the forward strand.
TGCTGCCAAGAACTAATTTCCTGTATAGAAGAACAAACATAATTAGGGCCTTTGAATCAATTATTCAGGAGGAACCATCACTCTCCACTAAACAAGTTTCTAAAATAAGTAAATCATATTTACCTTCTTTAGCCTTCTTCTTTTTGGCCAAGTATTTTGGACAGTACCTCTTTTAGTGTTCATCTTGGTTGCAATTGAAACAAAGTCCCTTTGCAACCTTGACGTTCTTGCCTTTTTGAGCAGCAGCATTAGGGGCAGTTTTATTCCCCTTACCACTCTTATTCTTTTTCCACTTCTTGTTGGAAGAATTAGAAGGTCCTGACTTACTTCCAAGGGTCGAACCTCTGTGGAGGAGCTGACAACGTTTGCCTTTCCTTGTTGTCTCTTGACTCTCATTAGGGAGTCATATGTTTGAAACTCATTGAGCAGTGTGGTAAAATTGTAGTCAAGCTTATTCATAACAACGTTGTTCCGAAATTACAAAAAAACTCTTCGGAAGAGTTCTCAGAATAAAACTGACCTATCTGATCTCATCGATGACCGCCCTATTGTTCGGATCGAGAATTGATATCGTTAATTCGATTCCAAACCGAAACAAAAGAAAATTCATAATATCGAACTACTCATATTACTACTAAAACGTAGCAACAGTGGTAAGTCCGAGTCGATCCACAGAGAAGCACGATTGGTTTCGTTAAGTCAATTTTCTCTAGAGCGATAAATGGGGGATTTTGATGGGGAAGAGATAATATGCGTGAAATTAAAATAAAGTGCAATGGATATATGAAACGGTAATGGGTTCATTTAGTTCTCAGATCAAGTAGCCATTCATTTCAAACTAAATCATTGTTTTTAGCCAACATATCATATATTTGAATTATGCATGCATAGCTACCCAATTGATGCAAATTAAATATTCTCTATAAGCCTGAAAATTAATTAATCCGAACTAAGCGAGCATCCTAATTCGTAATTAAGGCTGGAAAGTCGTGCCCCCTAACTAACCTACATGCTCCTAGATGCAATTGGATCCTCAGTAGCCATAAAGAACTAGAAACATACATTAAGATTCAGGATTCAACTATGTTGATTAAGTGTCAAGAAAGTCGTGTTCAAATAATCAATATATCCTTTAAATCTAGATTAAACGTGTGATGCAAAGATTCATGGACAGCCTAAAAACCTAAGCATGCTCATCTAATCTGTGCTACAAGGGTAAATTCAAAGCATGGACGATTACAAGGATGCGTGCTTGCTTGAATTAACTGGCTAAGACATGTGATCATGATAGGGGTGTCAATCCAATACATAAAAGCAAGTCTAAATTAAACAAGATTCAAGAAAAACATAATTTTGAATTAAAGCATAAAGATTGAACAGAAAACTCATCAAAATGTAAAGAACGTTCGATCCAAGAATTAAACAAAAGATTACCTCATCGATTCATAGACAAACTGAAAAGATACATTCCAATAAAAATTCATAATCCGAAAATAAAATAAAAACTAACCTAAAGACATTAAAAATTGAAGGGAATAGAAGAAAAAGGAAGCCTAACTTCGGCCTCCATGCATTCAGCTCCAAGAATCGGCCTATACCCCAAAAATTCAGCATATTTTGACCTAGGATCAATGAGAGGTATTTATAGGATTCATCACACCATTGCAACACTGGCAGGAGGGAAGCATCAGACAAGAATTTCAACGCTTAGCCCAACGCTAGCTTGCACGCGTGCTCAGTGTCACAATCGCTCTTTCGGAAGCTTCTCTTAGCAATTGTGCGGCACTTGTTCCCGCTCACGAACAAGCCAGCCAACTCGAATACGGACTGCCGATGGCACACCGAGTGCCTCTTACAACCTCCAATCCCGTTTTAGGGAAAATGGTTTTAGAAAACGGGTTTAGAGAAAAGGTTTTCGTAAGAAGATTTGAGAGTGTGTATAAAGAAAGAAAGATTGTAGTAGACTAGAAAGCAATAAGCAACAACAACGGCTTTATAGAGTACTACTCCGGGTATGAGGAAATGATGGTTAGTCTTATCCCCATATAGTGCATTCTGAACAAAAAGCCAACTGGCACCCTTGCATATGCAAAAAGGCGAGTGGTCACTTACAATGAAAATGTAAAGAAAGCAAGCTAACTAAACTAATACAATACAGGATATGAAAGTAAGCTAGAAGGGGGTTGGATTGGGCATGCGGCCATGGGCAACAGGCCCTGGACAAGCATGACCGTTACACTCAGCTCCGTCGATTTTCATGACCGTTCAAGGGTTTTCATGACCATTCAGACAAGAATGTCCGTCGATTTTTGTGACCGTTCAGACAAGAATGTCCGTTAATTTTCGCAGTGTTTCAACGCTGATGCATCTGCCTTCAAGGGTTGAAGTGAAGCGTCAGGATGCATTGGGACCCTGGCAGGATTCAACTTCGGAGCATCGCAACGCTTGAAGTAGGGTTGCAATGTCGCATCCATTGCCAGTAATTCGCTACTCGATGCTCGACGACTCGATACTCGATCATCGTTCACTCAATAGCATTTTCTTGATTACTCGACAGCTTTTTACTCGATGATGCTCGATGGTTGATCATTCTTGGTGGAACTCGATGGCATTTTGGTCTTTTCAACTTCTTTGAAGCCCAGATGTTCAAATTAACTCCAAATTGCTTCAAATTAACTCTTTTCTTCACCAAATGATTAATTCTACCTCTTGGTTGCTTGATACCTACAAAATAATAGCTTGAGTTGGATGGAAGGCGTTCCATACATATATAAAATCCACTAACAAGGTCGAATTAAGCTCAAAATAATAGCTCTTTTTTAGAGCTAACACCCATTCACTTCCACCACGTTGAAGTGGGCCATCATGTTAAGGAAATGTAGCTTAATAGAAAATTTCTCGTTCATCTTGGCGTTGAAGATGAACTTGAGAGCACCATGCTTGAGTTGGATGGAAGGCGTTCCATACATCTCACGTAATGAATATATGATCTCATGTGCAGTGATCATATTTTCATGTTTCTTGGCCAAAACTTCAGTTAAACTTACCAAGATGTATGCTTTGGCCTTATCGTTGACCCTTATCCATCTATCATATACATCCTGAATATTTTGAGATGCAGTAGGAGCAGGGATTTAAGGACATTAATCAATTAGGAAAAATTTAAGATCATCGATTACTGGCATAGTATTGATCGTGTTTTTTTAACTTGTGTAGTTCTCACCGGTTAGTTTGTCAATTCCTAGTAAACTAATTATAGTGCTTGCCATTTCAAGATTGCTGAAACAAAAAAATTATCTAAATTAGTACATGCATAACTATTTTATTTTAATCAAGTTTTAGCAAACTTTTAATGTACCCTAAACCATCTAAATTTTACAATGATACTTCAGTGAGTTAGGATAAAAGCCATCGAAGGGTGATCGGTTACCCCTTCATTAAATTGAGACCTTTTCAACTAATTATTACACTAGAATAACTCTTATTCTTATAACAACTAATTATCATTGTTTTGGCCAGAAATTATTAACCCCCTTCATAATTTCTTGTGCGTGACCCCATATTTTAGTTACAAGAGTTCTACCTCAATAAGCCTGCCAAAGGGAAGATCAAATTGGAGCAAAAATTAAAGTGACATATCCATTTTTGGAGTTTGCTATGATATTGATTTCATACAAACACCTTCGGGAAGGAGGACACTTCCAGGATGCCACGAGGTCGAGCATAAAATCGCACTATGCAAACTATGAAGGAGACCATAGGATGTGTTGACAAAAGTCATTCTCTCACTCACTATACATACTTTCTCCATTCACCTTGATATTGACCTATGCAAACACCTTCCGAAGGGAGGACACTTCCACAATACCATGAGGTCGAGTATAGATCTCATAGTGTGAACTTTTAGGGAAAACATGAGAAGAAAAATGGCATACCATATACATCTTTTTCCTCCTACTAAGTATTTTAAAACCTAGGGTGTATACTTAGGTAAACTTAGGCTAAGTCATTTATCTAAGTATTTGTTAATTGGCCCAATATAATATTTAGATTGGATAGTTTAACAATAAGGTCAAGTTTATTAAATACTTTAATAAATTACCAACTTTATTGCATGCTTATAAAATCCTTTGACTAATTCCCTTTCTAGATCGGTTTCCAGGTAGGGTGTTTCCTTATGGTTAGCTTAAATACCCCAGGCTAGACAGAACAATCCTAAGTGAAAGGTCCTTCATAGCCAAACTATTTTATAAATTTGATCTTTTATTAACTCTTTTTAATTTTATTAAAAAGAAGTAAAAGATTAAAGCTAATTTCTAGTATTTATTAGAAATTTTAACATAAAGTTTTAATTACTAAATTTTAAACTATTTAAAAATTTAATTAAAACCATAGCATGCAATTCTTGATTATAAGTTTTAATTCCTAATTCATTAAACATATAAATTTTATATTTTAATGACTAAACCTATAATATACATCTAAGTGACATAATAATTAATACAGCTATTATATTTTTCTAGGTAATATCATGCACAATGCATCATTGATTTTCATTAACATACATAATATAACATTTGTATTATAATTAATGAAAACTATGTAGCATATATGCTTTTAATCATGCATGATAATATTGTAATATACAAACTATATTATCATCATGCAAACTATATAGTATGCATCATGTATGTACATACTTTAAGTATAACTTAAACTTTAAATGTAACAATTATATTTAAATTTGATGCACGATCATGCTTAACCTATGGTGGATTTTTAATCTATATGGCATATTATATAGAACATATAAATAATATAATTAAAACTTGCACATGCATACTAAAACTATATAATAGTATTAATAGACTAAATATTGGTACCCTAACAAAAGCATTAAATTAAATTACACTAATTTAATTTAAAACACAAAATCTGCTTTCTAATTGTTGGAAGAAAATAGGCACTTTCGTGAGAAAACTGCACACGATCTTTCCATGACAAACAATGACAAACGACAGTCATAAACTGTTAATGACAGACAAAAAATGACGGACAGCAAAAATCTACACTACAACCTCTCGGGTCTACCTCCAAAATGCGTCTTTCACCTATGTTTTTGGCCTTTTTCACTACTTTGCCACTAGCAACCCGAATTTACAGACTCGATTTACATAATAAATGTCCAAAATACCGGGCCTTTATATTGATTTAATCGATGGGAAAACAATAATCCAAGTACCAATAATTTGCAAATTTTCATACATTTTCAAGAAAAATGCATAAAAACCCCACCATTTTGTCTGTCTTTCTTTCTAAAAACGAAAAATTGAAAGTAAACCTAGCTTTGTTCCAATTGAAGGGATTGAATCTCATGCAGAAGCGTGTGAATGCCCGTGCTTCAATATCCGTTGAAGAAAACAAGAACAAAAAACAAATAAGCATGTTGTAATTTAATATAAATGTAGAAATACTCACTTTTGAAGACCGTTCTTCAAGCAATTTCTTACTGTCAAGATGTTCCAAACACCGCCACTAATGTATCTCCGCAATTCTCCGGTAAAATTGTGACTTGTGTTAGCCTTTTTGGAAGTATGAGGGAATGAGAAATTTTCTTGAGAGAGTGAGAGAGAGTTGCCAAGAGGAAGAAAATGAAAAAAAAAATCAATTTTCTTATCTCTTTCTTCATTTCACGTTGAGTGAAGGGAGAGGGAATTACCGTTCACCACTAACTCCAACAACTCCCCACATGGGGAGTTTATTTATTTATTTATTATTATTAATATGAATGAAATCAAAATTAATTTAAATTGACTAAATAATATTTAATCAAATCTAATTTATTAAATTTAATTAAGTTAATATCATATATTTAATTAATTAAATATTTAAATTATATTTAAATATATTTTTCTCTCTTAACCTATAGTTTTAATATAAATCATATTCATATTAATTTTAACCTATCATTTTAATATTTTATTGTATTATTCAATATTTGAATCTTATTCAAATATTTTATTTTTTTTCATATAATAAAGTTTAACTTTGAATGTAATTCAAAACTAACTTTATAATATAATGTATCCATATACATTATATTAATTGTATCATACACAATTATATTTTCCAAAAATAATTTGAATAATTTAAATTCATCCAAAACTTTAACAATTTTATTTTTACCCTTAGTGGGCTAGTAGGGAGACCTAATGGACCTACATATTAGAAGTTCCAATACGAGATTAATTAATTAAACTCTTTAATTAAATTAATCAATATTCATTAACTGCGGGTCACTGCATTAAAGACCCATAGGTGCATTCTTCGCACTGTAAATATATTTATGTGTTCATGAATATAAATGTTACTGATAAGTCAATCCTTCACGAGTCGTTCATAATTATAGTTGGGTCAAATTACCGTTTTACCCCTATAATTACCTATAGTTCCTTGACTTTCACTGATTCTCTAATGAACAACCTGAGCCAATGAGAGAGGAGGGGCCCCATTGTTTAAGACCTGGAATCAGCACTTAAGAGAACAACTCCTCTACTTTTTCTAAAGACATGAAGGATATATTCTTATGTTCTTAGTTTCCTACTCGGTCCTATTCCTAAAATGGTAGGCATATTGAGTCGACGACTCAAGCCACTCTCACCCATACAAATCAAAGGACAGTTTCTTATAGGCAGGAGTTCATAACTCATTCAGGATTGAGATTGAGTTACCTACGGTCATCCTATGAAATATTAATCTTTTCAATCAACGACATTATAGTGAAAGATTAATTATTTCGCGGTCTGGTCTTATACAAACTTTTTGTATAAGATACTCCAACTCGCATGTCTATTACATGAACGACTTGAATCAAATAATTCGTAACACTTACAACACTTGTAACATTTACAAAGTGAGTCATATCCATAGTGTTACCAAGATAAGGTATCCAACCTTATCCATATACTATAGACCTTTTAGGTTATTACTTGAACACGATCCAATTGTATGTCTATCACATAATATTCAAGTTACTTTAAATAACCATGGATCTTAGTTTATTGGATTAAGTTATGCAAGACTAATAAATGAATAAACACCTTTTATTTTATTAATAAATAAATGTCCTAAATAGATAGACCAAATGCCATGAAGACGTACTAGAAGTACTACCCTCATCATGCTTCAATTCGTATAAAGTCTGGGGGTTATCTATCTTTAGGTCTTCCCCATAGGCATGTAATTGTTTATACGACTCCTCAGGCCTACCTCAGACTATTATTAAGGCCTCTTCTTTAGACTGCCAAACTTTTGAATAACTAATACTGACATCTTTCACGTATGCCTTGCATGATGTCTTTCAGCCTATAGGTCCTACAAGCGTTTGTGAACTTAGACTTAATTAAATGTCCTATTATTTTTCTCCTTGCTTAGTGGTGGTCGTGATCCATTAGTTGTTGAGAGCATGTATGAACATAGTTATATCTAGATATCTTAAACAAGGTAGAATCCTTAAACTTCCGAGCCCAAATCCTCCAACGACAAGTATCGTGTTTACACTAACCGTCGACAGTGACTTGGTGGATTTTTCAACTCCATGCTCGAACTTTCAATGTATAGCAAAGAGTGAAAATGCAAATGCAACCTCTTCGTTTGAAAGGCATATCTATCCTAGCTCAATATCAATATCCTCAGTATCGAATATCTGACTTGACACAATCATGGGCAATATTATTGGTCAAGGGGGTTAGTGATGCCACATCAACATAAAAATTATCATTTGATGCGTAATTTTGTTCAAAAGAGGGTTGTGTGGGGTAATAAGGGGGTGAGGATTGTTGGGTTAAATAATATGGAAAGCTTGGTTGGTATGAGCAACTAGGGTTTTTTATGTCATTACTTCCATAGGTTTAGGTTTCATTGATGAATAGATAGGGGGGTCTACATGCATCCTGACCGCTTAAAAAGAAACTAAGTTCATGGTCATTCTTTATCAAATAATTAGGAACTCTAGATCCAAACTTCTATAAACATCTTAGGATTGAGTCATGATGGTTTGGGTCAATCCCATTTTGCTTATACAACTCTAACAAAAATTTCTCAAACCTAATGTCACATCTTACTTCCAAGCCCCTGAGATTATTCCCTGAGTAATCTCATTCATCCTCCTTCCAAATGCTACCTTAGCAAACAAATACACAAGAGACATTATGCAAATAAAGAGAATACTCATATAAGAGAACTGGTTGACCAATAAAATGTCAAAATAAAAATAAAAATATTGTAAAATTTCCCGTAAAGTTGACTTGGTAGTCAAGACTTACCAGGATTTCCCATAAAGTTGACCCGAGAAATATCATTCATTTTCTTTTTTCAAGAAATTACACTTTCCAGGTAAAGGTCATTGGAATTTTCTCTCCAATGTTTCCTATAAAACTTTGACAAAATAGGGTAGAATTTTGGTTGGATATTGCAATCTTTTTTAAAAACATAGTTTTTAATTAGGCTTACGCTTACCCAAGAATAACAAAAAAAAAAAAAAAAAATAGAAAACAACATACCCACTTGAATGGAAACAAACAACATATTTAATGTCTCAAAGGAACTTTAAAAAGGAAAGAAATTGTTTCTCTAAAATCGGGACTCTCAAGTATAGCTTTTTTTGTGAAAAACAAAATGTAAAACTGAAGTTTGAGGTTTCAAACTTAAGTTTCGAGACTGAAAAGTTGAGTTAGATAAGTTAGGTAAAGGTAAAATTGACGGCAATTAAATATTCATTTATCGAGGGACAAAATAGTATTTTCACTATGTGGAACCCTCCACTTAAAATCTAAAAAAAAGTAGGAAAGAGGTTAAAAAATAGTTTTTAAAAAAAAAAATTAAAAACAAGTTAGTTTCAAAAGGTAAAAATAGGAAATTCCCATGTTTTTGTTTAAATTATCTTTTTGTGTATTAAATATAGCATATTACTTACATCAAGCATTTAGTGGGTCAACCATAGGCCCAAGTAGACTAAGCATGACGGGCCTTTGTCCCCAAACTTATTGGACTTGAAATTAAAAAACAGGTTTTTCTTGACATCAGACCGTACAACAAAAAAATCTCACAAAAGTACGAACTTCGATACTACTAGGTTGACTCTTGCCTAAACTGATGATAAAGTTAGATTAAAAGCAACCAATTTTTTAAGTATTAGACAAAACCTATAACCTATTTGAGCCCAAACATGATTGTTCTTCTTAACCTAACTTTTCATTATTTTTCACCATATTTAATTCCAATATATTATGATTTTTGTGCTTCATTGGTTTGATAGATGTCAAGCACCCAAAAGTACCCATCCAATTGAAAATATATATATAATAATAATAAATAGTTGAGTTGAAAATTCAATCCAATTAAACATAAAAAAGATGTTTCGTTTAGAGTTGTACATGGATTGAGTTGGGTTAAAGATGTTTTTTGAACCAACTCGAAAATCCAAGTTGGTTGGGTTGGCAACCCAAAGAACCCCAACAAAGTCTCTTATCGAACCCTTAAAATTTGAGTTGGATTGGGCTGGGTTGGGTTGTCGGGTTACAATTTTTTTTTCTTTTTAATTAAAAATATGCAAATTTATATACAACACATGATTAATAACTAAAATCTCATAAAATTTAAATGCTAAATACCAAATATCTAAGATATTTATTGTAAACTTTAAATAAAGACAAATATCATAATAATTTTAAAAGAAAAATATTTAAAATTCACAAGTTAACCAATAAAAAGTAATCAAATTTTAATCAAAGATAAATATATATAGTATATTTTATTTATATATATATAATTCGGGTTGGATTGGGTCAACCCAGATTTTTTTTAGTCAACTCACGACCCAACCCAACCCAACAAAAATAGAAAATGTTTTATCCAATCCAACCCAAAAACAAAGCTGCCAACCTAACCCAACCCAACTCGTATATTTTGGGTTGAATAGTTCGAATTGTTCGAATTGTCAGACTATCTGAACACCCCTAGTTTCGTTCACCGTCCTCATTTCATCATTTACTAGTATATTTGGTTTGTTTCTCAAAACTAGATACAAATTTCAGTTTTGAATCCTTCCATTCATATTTCGGTTTTATGATTTTTTTATTTTATTTTTTTTGTTTAGATCAATCACCAAACTTATAAACTATTGATTGAGGGCACATAAATCGAAGAGTGGTAGGAAATTTTGGAGAAAATGTAAAAGGACAAAAAGGATAAATATTCTTATTTTTAAAGTTAAGCCAAAAGTAGGTATATAAGAAAGTTACAGAATTCTTTTTATACCCTTACTATGCTAAATAATTCAATTTAAGTTAACACTTCCATCTCATAAAGTTGAGCTTTAAATTTGAGTCTTTTTTTAAATTAATATCCTCAATTTCTCAAATTTCTATTAATTTGGGAGATTTGAGGCTAAGCATAGGTGTGTTCCTAATAAATAGAGGCTTTTGTGGCTTTTAGAATTAATCTACAAAATATTTAACCATACTGTTTCACAACCTTAATTTAAAAAATATCTATAAATTTAAATCTAATCTTTTATTTGTACCATTTCAATCTTGTTGTATTGTACCTCTCCACCTTTTTTTTTTTTTTTTTTCAATTCATTTCTTTATTAATTTTTTACTTCCACATTTTTGTTAAATACAAAATTTAAAACAGTAAATTCCAAGATTTATAACATTTTAGGTAGCTAGTATTTTCCATTTTTGGCCTTATTTGATTAGGGCTCCTTTAGCTTAGTTTTTACTGTTTGATTTGAGTGTTTTTTTTGGCAACTTAAGTACGGTCACACAAATTTAGTGTGTTATACCTAGATTTGTGACTTTATGGTTGGATTCTAAATATCTAGAAGTCATATTTTGGATGATTGATGTGTTAATGTTTTGTTAACCTCTAATTAAGTTATAGAAAATAAAAATGTTTTTTTTTAAAATACTATTGGTCCTTAAACTTTCAGCAAATAACAATTTAGTTTTTTAACTTTAGTTGTCACAAGTCTATGTACTTTCAAACTTATAACAATTTAGTCCCTTAACTTTAATAAATAACAATTTGGTTCATGTACTTTATACTTTGTTATAATTTAGTCCCCATAGTGAAAATAATTTTAGGATTTAACAATAAAAAATTTATACGTGTAGATCAATAAACTAATTCGAGATCATAATTTTTATAAACTATAAATAATGAGTTGTTATGTAATAAATTTTTTTAGTGCAATTGAGTGTAGTAGAAATCAAACCACAAACCTCCGAGTTATTAACATACTTATAAGTCAATTGAACTATGTTATTTGTCTTTAGGTAATAAAAATTGACACTTAATTTTGATAAAAAATATTTATGATAAAGACTAAATTGCCACACAATTTTAAAGTATATGAGCCAATTTGTTACTTATTAAAGTTCAAAAATGAAACTGTTACAAATGTAAAAATACATGGACTAAATCGTTCCGAACTATAGTTCATAGACTAAAAGTCCGTTTGGATTGACTAGAGAAAAAAATATTTTTTTAAAAAATATTATTATTTAATCTCTTTAGATAAAATAAAAAAAAATAAAAAAAAAAAAGTTAAAATTACACTTTGTAATTGTTTCAAAAATTATTTTGAGTAATTGCTATATAATTTAGTATTTTTTAAAATGACTTATTTTTTAAATTAAACACTTGAAAAGTTAAACCAAACACAACCTAATAATTTAGATTGAGACCAAAATACTTTTTACCCAAAAATGTTAATCTCAGATTAAGGGGAAAAAAATCAAAACTAAAATTAACCCACCCAAGTAAATACAAATCCCAGAGTAAAAAAAGAAGGAATTATTTTCCCCTTCAAATCAAATGAAACCATAACAAGAAGTTTATTAAAATCCTAAAATGATAGCCTATACATTTAGCATTAAAAGGGTTATTAAAATAAGATCCAAACATAAATGGGTTGAAACTTCATCAACAAGAAACATGATAGAGACCTACTGCTGACCAATTCAAACTCCAAACTCCATAACTCAAAATTCAAATTACCTTTTCTTTCACTTATTAAAGAGAAGATATACATAACCCACCACCAATGGTTTAATTTTAAGCATTCAAGATGGAAACCATTAGTTGGGTTACTAATTTGAAGCTGACCTGAAAGCCATTTCTCAACAATAAAATAATATAAATATATTCAGTGGATAAATTCAATTAATCATTCATCTTTTTTTTTTTCTCCTTTTGCAAAATATCAATTTTTATCTTACTTGAGAATGCAACATACCTTCATCTCTGCACTTTCTCTTCCATTTCCCCTTTACCAGAACTCTGAAAATGACAACCAAACATTTCTAATCTCAAGCATTTTTATTTCTAATCTCTAAAGCTAAGCTCTCTCTAACCATATTATTCACCTCCTTCCCACTGACATTTTTCAATATACTTGTGAGAAACACAAATTACAGTAATTATACATTCACAAATCTAAATTACCTGAGTTTTGATTAGCTATATGTATTAGAAAACCATTCTCGAGAAGAACGCTCCGGTCATCTCAAGAACGATATGAAGCGTGCAGTATCTCAATTAACATGTGAATGATGTTGAAAATATGGACAAATTGTTTCATAGAATACAAGCAACAACCAGTACCTAATACATTAGTGTAGAGGAATGAGTTGGTTTCCTCTGGGAGTTTCTTGGCTTCCAGAACTACAAAGATTGGTCCATCAGGGGAAAAGAAAAAAAAAACTTTATGTGAGATGTAAGGTATCAATGAGATACATACAGCAGAAAATTGCTCAAGAAATCTTGAGACCTAAGAGAAACTATAGTTCTATCATTCACCTACCATGCAAAAACGACATTTCAGCTAAGCTTTATATAAGGGAGGTTTCTCTATTCTTCATTCCCCACATCAAAACAAGGCAATAAACAATAGAGGGAGAGAAAAGAGAGAGAGAGATATGGGTTTAATAATTCGAGTTCTGGTTCTGGTGGCCTGCATTTTCCCAGCTTTAGTCGAATGCCGAGTTCGGCATTACAAATTCGATGTAAGTGCTGGTTCTTTTATACCAATCACAAGCAAAAGGCAGGACCCTTTTGACATACAATTCCCAGCTTTATTTAAGTTCTTGTTCACTTTTGTAGTTAAAAACTGATATGGAAAGTAACATGTTCTTTCCTTTTCAACATTTAAAAGGTTTTTCATTCATCTTTCAGAAATTTACAGAACTTTTAAAGATCTTCATGACATCAACATAAAGCTGATAACATATCATATGGTTTTTTTTACCACCATTTCAATTGATCCCAATCTTTACTGTGTACAAAATCTGAAATTGGGACACATCCAACGTACATGAGGATTCAAATTCCTATTCTATATGTTAATGGCAGGTGGTTTTGAAAAATACTACCAAACTCTGTTCAAGTAAGCAAATCGTCACCGTCAACGGAAAGTTTCCAGGGCCTACCATTTATGCTAGGGAAGATGACACAGTACTTATTAATGTTGTTAACCATGTTCAATACAACCTTTCCATTCACTGGTGAGCCTTCCTCCAAAAATTCTATTTCACTTCTCTTATGTGATGAAACCTAAGAATGAATGACTGGTAATAAGTTGTAGAGGAAAGTGAAGGATGATGCTTGCTTACTTTCTTTTTCTGGTCAGGCATGGAGTTCGACAGCTTCGAACTGGTTGGGCCGATGGACCAGCATACATTACACAATGTCCCATCCCATCAGGGAAAAGCTATTTATATAACTTCACCATTACTGGCCAAAGAGGCACCCTTCTTTGGCACGCACATATTCTGTGGCTGAGGGCGACTGTCCATGGTGCTGTGGTCATCTTGCCCAAGCGCGGTGTGCCATATCCATTCCCAGCTCCTCACAAAGAAGTAGTTGTCGTATTAGGTAAGCAAGTTTGAAAGCAAAATAACATATATCTTTGGCGTCCTTTTTTACCAGGTTCTAAAACATGATCCTGCTTCTACAGCTGAGTGGTGGAAATCCGACACCGAAGCCGTGATCAATGAAGCTCTCAAATCAGGATTAGCTCCAAATGTATCAGATGCTCACACAATCAATGGTCATTCAGGACCCATCTCAAACTGTTCTACACAAGGTACAACATCAATCAGAACATAGAACAACCATTATGCATCAGAAACTTAAAAAGACTACAATGAATTGTACATACTTGAAATTAATATCAATATTTCTCCTCAGGGAGTTTCACATTGCCTGTCAAGAGTGGAAATACTTACTTACTGCGCATAATCAATGCTGCACTCAATGAGGAGCTCTTCTTCAAGATTGCTGGGCACAAGCTCACAGTTGTGGAGGTAGATGCTACCTATGTGAAACCATTCAAAACAGACACAATTGTGATTGCCCCAGGCCAAACCACCAATGCCCTCATAACTGCTGATCAAACCACTGGCAAGTACTTGGTTGCAGCCTCCCCTTTCATGGACTCTCCAATCACAGTTGACAACAACACCGCCACGGCCACGCTGCATTACTCCGGCACGCTTGCTACTACCACAACAACGTTAACCGCCCCGCCTCCTCAAAACGCAACCCCAGTTGCCAACAACTTCATAGATTCTCTCAGAAGCCTTAATTCGAACACCTACCCTGCACAAGTTCCATTGACCATTGATCATAACCTTTTCTTCACAGTTGGGCTTGGGATCAACCCTTGTCCCACCTGCAAAGCTGGGAACGGAAGCCGAGCAGTGGCCAGCATTAACAATGTCACATTCGTAATGCCAACAACAGCCTTACTTCAAGCTCATTACTTCAACATCAATGGAGTTTTTACAACTGATTTCCCTGCTAACCCACCTCATGTTTTCAACTACACTGGGAGTGGGCCATCAAATTTGCAGACTACAAGAGGGACCAAGCTTTATAAGCTGAAATTCAACCAAACGGTGGAGCTGGTTTTGCAAGATACCGGGATCATCGCCGCAGAAAACCACCCTGTTCATCTTCATGGGTTTAATTTCTTCGTGGTTGGAAGAGGAATCGGAAATTATGACCCTAAAAATGACCCCAAGTCGTTCAATCTCGTCGACCCTGTTGAGAGAAACACCGTCGGAGTGCCTTCCGGTGGATGGACGGCCATCAGATTTAGAGCTGATAATCCAGGTAAATACTTCTATTAGTCCATAACTTTTTATTTTATTTTATTTTTATTTTGAGAAAAGTACATGACTGATTTATCACAATCACATATTTTTAATTATTTTTTACTACACCATAAATAAAAGTATGGGAAAACATCACAATTATTGTTCATCTATTCTCAAACACTTAAAATCAATTTAAATGATATAAAAATTGTATTTAAAAATAAAACATTAAATTGATTTTGCCATACAAAATAATTTCAAAATGGTTACACATTTTCATAAAAAAGAGGGGAAAAAAAAAGACTATTGTAATATGCAGTCTAATAGATCAATGTAATAAGTTAATAATTCCACACTATAAAGAGAATCAAAACTTTCTAATTACAAATAGAATGTTAAAAGTTGAAGGACTTATTTAAAACATTTTCAAATATTTAATAGACATTAATCTTAAAACTTTTTACCATTTGAAAACCAAATCTATAACTTAAGGCTCTTTTGATAATTTTTTAGAGGAAGGGAGTTCGTTTTTATTTTAAAAAATTAAATTTTTAAACATTATTTTCACCCACGAGTTTGTTGATTTTGTTTATCTATCTTTTAAGGATGCTTTCAAAATCCAAATCAAGTTTTAAAAACTAAAAAAGAAAATTAGTTTTTGATTTTTTTTTCTATAATTAACTATGAATTCAAATGTTTTTTTTAAATTAAATGAAAACTATTATAAAGAAGCAATAAGAAGACAAACATAGTTTTCAAAAAAACAAAACAAAAAATAAAATATCAAATGATATCAAATATGACTTTAAAACTTATAAGTACAAGAGGAACAAAATAAATCTAACATTAACAATCGAGATACCTATCTAATTAAAACCTTTTCAAGTATTTAATACATACAGTCTTAGTGTTAGAAGATATAATATTAAATTTACTTTCATCTATCAACTTAATTTTTTAGATCAATCAGTAATTTAACATGGTAATAGAAAAAAGTCTTGTATTTTATGTTCGAATCTCTGCAATTTTTTGATGATTTAACATTCATCGTATAGACTATAAAATGAAGTGAAAATCCAAGAACTCTAAAAATTTGTTTGTGAATGTGAATGTAAATGTTGTTGATGGTTTTTGTAGGAGTTTGGTTCATGCATTGCCATTTGGAAGTGCACACAACATGGGGATTAAAGATGGCTTTCTTGGTGGAAAATGGGAAAGGACCAAACCAATCCATCATTCCACCTCCAAAGGACCTTCCAAAATGCTAAGCCACAATATGGCAATTTTAAGGAAGAAAGAGACATAAAAGAGAACAAACCCATTGCTCATTACAATAACATCAAAGAGAAGGTCAATTGAGAAGACATAGAGAGAAGAATGTAGCCATTGTTGGCTTTCTTGTTTCTTGTTTCTTTTTCTTTTTCTTAAGCTTGTTGGAATAAATTTTACTTGTAATTTAATTGTTTGA
The DNA here is from genome assembly GCF_009727055.1 of Benincasa hispida. Lineage (NCBI taxonomy): Eukaryota > Viridiplantae > Streptophyta > Magnoliopsida > Cucurbitales > Cucurbitaceae > Benincasa > Benincasa hispida. Next base: position 45,622,082 of record NC_052351.1, read on the forward strand.
AGAACAAAATTCATTTTTTCCCTTCATTTTCTTTTCCAAGAGTTTGTATCGAAAGAAAGAACAAATAATAAAGGTTAATATTTGGGGGCATAGTGTTGTCATTGTTTCCATCAAAGTCAAGTAGTGATTAATATATATATTCATAACTTTAACATAGTTTAATTGGTTAAGATAAAAGCAAACATATCTCAACTGACATGTAATATATGTTAGCGATTATCAAGTATATGGTTCGAATATGTGCATTTTGTCCATGAAATTTCAAAATGTCTCGTTTTAGTTCCTTAATTTTAAAGAACAAATCTAGCTTTCTTTGAGGTCCTTCAAGTAATATTCTTTTTTTATTATTTTAAAGTTATTTTAAAGGGCAAATTGCAAAAATCACTGATAAAGTATGGTGGTAATCGCATTTGCACCCTCAAACTTTCAATTGTAAAAATTAAGCTCTCAAACTTCTACAAATATTGTAAATTGGACCCTCAAACTTATAATTGGACTCCTAAATGATAAAAATTAAACCATCAAACTTATATAATTGTTACAATTTCTATAATTATGAAAATTTGACGGTCTAATTTTAACACTTGTATAAATTAATGGTTCAACTTTTACAATTGAAAGTTTGATGGTATAATTAAAACTACCATTATATTTTAAGGGTGATATTTTTTTATTTTTATTTATTTATTTTTCTTTTTGCGATTTTCCCTCGAATCTCCAATCCATTTAGGAGGGCGGCTGGGGAGTGGGCTTATTGGACCGAGTGCTTCATAACTAGCCCATTAAAAAGCATAATGGGCCGGCCTGTGTTAATCACTTTACTGGGTAGCATGCAGTGTAATGGGCCGTTTGGGCCCACTACCACAGACACAAGTTCTTTTCTTTTCTTTTCTTTTTCTTTTTCTTTTTTTAATTTTATTTAGGGATTGGGTGGCGACTGCTGATTGGATAGAAAAACACGCACAAATAGAAGTCCCAAGTAAATTCTAAATCCTAAAAAAGAGGGAAAAAAAAAGAGCAAATTAAATATTATTTACGAGTAATATATGAAAATGATATTAATTTTAAGTATGTTTTCTGTCAACAATTGGGGATGTAGCTCAAATGGTAGAGCGCTTGCTTTGCATGTGTGAGGTACGGGGTTCGATCCCCTGCATCTCCAAGGTTTTTTAATTAATTTTCAATTTTTATTAATGATTTAATTTATTTAAGAATATATATCTTTCTTATTTAATATTTAATGAATTTTTTTTTAACTTTTAAAAGTATTTGGATGTATAATCAAGATTAAATTGGAGATAAATTTTAAACTCTAATATCTATACTAAAGATTAAAAATATCAAAATCGATCTCAATATTTCAATTTTATGAATATATCAATAAAATATCAATGCCGACGAATATTTCTATAAGTCACAAAATTTATTTAGATTAATAATTAAGTTGTTTTTACTCCTAAAATAAATTATCAATATTGTTATTATTATTTTTATTCATATTAGATTAGATAGATGACATTTTTTATGTTTTATTATCAATAAATATTCGATATTGATTCAATTTATGAATCTAATTCCTCAAACATGGATGCTTTGATAGAGTTTTGTTGAACTCTTTTTAAAGCACATGTTTTGTAACTCTTCCCTCTTTTATTTTATTTAGTCTATTAAATAATTAAATAACACACATACAAATCTCTAAGGGTGTATTTAGTAGGTGATAAAAGTAGAGAGTTGAGTTGCGTTAAGTTGATAATTATTATCTGGAGAGTTAAATTATCGAATGAGTTAAATTGTCTGTGTTTGTTTGCAGAGTTGAGTTGGTAATTATTGTCAGTGTTATTGTCTGTGTTTGTTGTGCTGAGTTGAGTTGGGGGATCTGATTCAGTTTTTTGTAAATGAAATTAGTTCTATTTTTTTCTGTTTGTTTTTTTATTTCATTCTTTTATTTTTTAGTTTCATGTTTTGCTATTATTGATTAATTTTCAAATATACACGTATTTTCTCAAATTATTTATGACATAAACTGGACAATCTCAATTTTTTTTCTCAATTTGTAAACATAATAGATTATTTTTCATATATTCTTTTCAAAAATTATAATAATTCTAATGCTCTTCAATTTGTAAAATATACCAACAAAATATATTTCATATTGCTGATCAATAATTGGTATATTGTATATTATATATATATATATATTGAAGGTAATTATCCCAATTACTAATTGGTATATTGTATGTATATATATTGAATCTTGCTAACTTAACATTATTATTTCACATATCATAGTTAACTTTCATTTGATTATGATGGTGAGAATGTGATGTAGTACTTGTCATAAGATCACAAAAATAATATGAATCGACCGAACATGTGGCCGTTTCCAAAAAAAATTCACAAAATATATGTTCTTTTCGATACTTATAATATCCGTGTCATAATACAAACACAAAAATTACATGTATGCAAAAGTTATAATTCTTTTGACGATTAAAAAGAAAAAGAGAGATCTGGGGAGAATCTAAACGGCGAAGATGAGGGAAGAGAGAAAGAGAAATGAAAGTATCACTGTTTTTAGGGTTAGTTTTGAGTGAATAAAAAATGTGGTTTTAATAAGTTTTTCTTTATGGGCTTAACAAACATGGGTAGTAAATACTCACCTAACCCAATAACTCATACCTATTTATCAAACACTCCTAAAAGTTAGAAAAAAAACAAAAATAGAATACCATCAATCCAGGAAGTCTTTTATTATTATTATTATTATTTTAAATTCAATTGCTCAAAATCTATGACATTTTCTGTCACCTGTCACAGATAAACTATAGTCTATAAACATCGAAGTTATATGAGTTGCTCTACAAAGAATAAGCAAATAAAATAATTTAAACGTAAACACCAAGAACTCAATAATTTTAAAATTAAATTATAAAAAACAACTATGTGAATGGTTTCAATTATACTCTTAACTTTGTTCGTTTCAGTTCTTAAAGTTTGATTTTTTTTTTTTTTTTTTTTTTTTTGAAAACAACTATTGAAGACATTTGTTGTTAAATTCACGAACAGAAAAGGTTGATTTGTTTATGTGTTGCTTCAGTGAACAAACATAGACACATGTGAGGAATAAATTTGTGGGTTGAAATTAACAAATATATATATATTTTGGGGCATGAGAGTTGAAGGAAGGGCATGTATGATTCATAGATGCGTTAGACATATTTTAAATAATAATAAGTATAATTAAAGTATGCTTTATGTATGTGGATATATTTTATTAGATTAGATCCTATTACGTAATTTAATTGAGTAAGGTCTTAAATTCCTAATTAAGTTCACTTAATGGATTTGGAAGCTCATTCCTAGTTAATAAAGGTTCCGGTATATTATTATTGACAATAACATGAATGATCCTAGGATTATATCTATTTGATTAATCATGTTGTGGATTCAAGTTTAATTGATCATTTTGTAGATTTAAATTTGAATTTGATTGATGATATTTGGTGATTTTCACATGTTTTTGTTGCTTTAATTGTATTATGTGTATACAATTATTAAGTGAATTTTGGTAAAGACTATTTGGTGTTCTTCTTCCATTATTTGTATACAATAATATTTATATTTTAGATTAAATTGGTCAAAATAAACCTAAGTAGCCTATGCTGTCTAGATTAGTTTAATTCTAAAATGTAAAATGTGTATATTAGACATATTTAAATAATAATATATTTAATTAAAGTATGGGTTATATATGTGGATTAATATAAGTAATTTGTGTTGTATTAACATGTCTAGCTCAATCGCTACTTTGCTTGATACCGAAAAAATAACTGGAGAAAATTATACAACATGAAAAAATATGATGAATACGGTTTTGGTAGTAGATGACCACAAATTCATTTGGAGGAATGTCCTCCGGCCCTTGGGCCTGACGCATCACAAAGTGTTAGTGATACTTATGAGAGATGGATCAAGGCCAATGACAAGGCAAAGATCTATATTTTGGCAGTCTTATCTGAAGTCCTGGCAAAAAAGAATGAGACCATGATCACTGCATGCAAGATTATCACAAGCCATGCATGATGCTCTTACGTTCATCTTCACTGCACAGATGACTGAAGGATCGTCTGTTAGGGAACATGTCCTTAACATGACAAACCATTTCAACATCACTGAGATCAATGGAAGTCTCATAAATGAGCCCAATCAGGTGAGTTTTATCATACAATCACTATCGGACAACTTTCTGCAATTTCGTAGCAATTGTGTTATGAACAAAATTGACTACAACCTTACCACCCTCCTTAACGAGCTATAGACTTTTGAGTCTTTGATGAAAGCCAAAAGAAATAATGGGGAGGCAAATGTTGCTTTCTCCAAAAATAAAAAGTTTAATAGAGGTTCGACCTCTAGAACTAAATATGTGTCTCCATCTTCATCTGGTGTGAAGAAATGGAAAAAGAAGAAGGGTGGAAAGGGACCATTGTTGTTGCTGCCCAAAAGGACAAAAAGGCCAATGTTGCAAAAGGAACATGTTGTCACTACAACCAAGAGGAGCATTGGAAAAGGAATTGCCCAAAATATTTGGCTGAGAAAAAAAAGAAAAACGAAGGTAAATATGATTCACGACTTCTAGAAACGTGTTTAGTGAAAAATGATAACCATGCCTGGATACTTGATTCAGGAGCCACTAACCATGTTGGTACTTCTTTGTAGGAAACTAGTTCCTGAAGACAGCTGGCAGCAGGAGAGATGACTCTACGGGTTGAAATAGGAGAGGTTGTCTCAATAGTTATAGTTAGGAGTTTGAAGTTGTTTTTTGAATCAAAGTTTATGTTGTTAGACAATGTTTACTATGTTCCTAATTTCAAAATGAACTTGATTTCAGTTTCATGTTCGTTGGAACAATTTTTTAATGTATCTTTTATTCAGAATAAAGCGTTTATTTCGAAAAATGTTTGATGTTTGTTTTACAACAAACAAAAGCAACTTATATATACTAAGACCATTAGTATAAAAAAATGCTTCAATAGTGAAACGTTCAACACTGCAACCACTAAAACTAAGAAAAGAAAAATTTTTCATAAAGAAAATGCTCATCTTTGGCATCTAAGCTATGTCACATTAACCTCAATAGAATTGAGAGGTTGGTTAAGAACGGACTTTTAAACGAGTTAAAAGAAAATTCTTTACTTGTATGTGAATCTTGTCTAGAAGGAAAAATGATAAAACGACATTTTATTGGAAAAGGTTATAGAGCCAAATAACCCTTGGAACTTATACACTCAAATCTTTATGGTCCGATGAGGGTTTGAATATTTTGTAACTTTTACGGACAATTATTCAAGATATGAGCTAAAAGAACCGATTAAGGTTTGGAGTGGAAGTGGTGATTGGTCCCAAATCCTAATTTTTACAGAACCATACAATTTTACAGAATCATACAACATAATCATTATGCATCAAAATAAAATTTTACAGCATGTAAATGAAATTGAGAAGAGAGAAAAGGAAATAGAAATTACTTACCCTTGAAGATTTGATCTTCACATATGATTCCTCTTCTCGAAAAGATCATGATAAAAAAATGTAAGCCAAAATGGCCACATACTTGAAACCCTAATTTGGACATCACCGATAAGAGCCTTTTGTATTCTCTGAGATAAGATTCATAGGAGTTTGTGGGCTCTGTGATATTTTGAGAGAGAAAGGAGAATTAAGAGAAGAGGAGAAGAGAGATTGAGAATTTTTCTCATAAACTTTTTTTGTATCTCTTCTCCTTTGTCAAACGAAGAAGAAGATGAAAATCAATCCTAACCACCCACTCACACTACGTGAGTTGAGAGAGATTAGGGGAGGGAAGTTATTTCCCTCCATAAACAAAATTCAAAACTAAAATAAATTAATTTTAATTATAATTATATATATATATATATGTATATAACTATATGTTATATCATTTATAACATATAATTTATGGTTTAAAATTGTATCGTATACAATATAACTTATAGTTTTAAATCTTTCATCAATGACATTTAATTTAAGTCCCATTTATATTAAATTCAATAATGTGAATCCAATTCATATAATTAATATTTGAATCATATTTAAATATTTATTTCCTCTAAAATAAACTTTATATTATAATGTATCAAATACATTATAGCAATTATATTATATACAATTAAATTAAATTAATCATATCACATATAATTAATTCCCTCAATTAATTTAAAAAATTCAAATTAATCCAAAATTGATTCTCATAAATCCTCGTTGAGCTATAGAGGGGACCTCATGAATCTGTAGCTTGAAACTCCAATGATACTTGAATAATTAATTAAACTTTTTAATTAATTATTCGACATCCATTAACTATTGTGCACTCCACTAAAAACCGATAGTTGCACTATTTGCACTATATATATATTTACGTGTCCACTGGATATAACAAGTCAACAGTGTGATGACTTTTCACAAATTGCTCGTATATCCAATATAACTACAGGGGCAAAATGGTATTGGCCTAGCTGTACTTACGAGCAAATTTTTAAGGGTCATCGTACTGTTGACTGGTTATATCCCATGAACACAGAAATATATTTGTAGTGTGAAGAGTGCAACTGTCGATCTTTAATGAAGTGCCTGACAGTTAATGGATGTTGAATAATTTAATTAAAGAGTTTAATTAATTATTCAAATACCATTGAAGTTTCATGCCAAGTCCATGAGGTCCCCTTGTAGCTGAACGAGGATTTATGAGAATCAATTTTGGATTAATTTAAATTGTTCAAATTAATTGGGGGAATTAATTATATGTGATATAATTAATTTAATTTAATTATATATGATATAATTGCTATAATGTATTTGATACATTATAATAATTTATTTGAGAGGAAATAAATATTTAAATATAATTTAAATATTAATTATATGAATTGGATTCATATTATTGAATTTAATATAAATGAGATTTATATTAAATATCATTGATGAGAGATTTAAAACTATAGGTTATATTGTATATAGTACAATTTTAAACCATAGGTTATATGTTATATATGTTTAGAGAGAGAAATAACTTCCCTCTCATATTTTCTCTCAACTCATGTAATGTGAGTGGATGGTTGAGATTGGTTTTCATCTTCTTTTTTCGTTTGATAAAGGAGAAGAGATACAAAATAGGTTCTGAGAAAAATTCCCAATCTTTATTCTCCTCTCTCAATTCTCCTTTCCCTCTCCAAAAATCACAGTGCCCATAAACTTCCGTGATTCTCATCCCAGAGAATACAAAAGGCTCTAATCGGTGGTGTCCAAATTAGGATTTCGAGTTCGTAGCCATTTTGGTTTAGGTTTTTTTATCGTGATCTTTTCGAGAAGAGGAATCATACGTCAGATCTTCAAGGGTAAGTAATTTCTATTTCCTTTTCTCTCTTCTCAATTTCATTTAGCATACTGTAAAATTTTATTTTGATGCATAATGATTCTGTTGTATGATTTTGTAAAATTGTATGGTTCTATAAAAATTGGGATTTGGGATCGATCCTCATTTTCACTCTGAACTTTAATCGGTTCTTTCATGAACATGTTTGCCTGATGCAACATAAGTATGACACACTTGAAAAGTTCAAGAAGTATAAAACTGAAGTTCAAAATTTGTTAGGTAAAAAGATTAAAATGCTTCGATCAGATCGAGATGGAGATTACATGGATATTGAATTTCATAACTATTTTAGAGAATATGGAATCATATCTCAACTCTCGGCACCTGGTACACCTCAACAAAACAGTATATCAAAAAGGAGAAATAGAACTCTGTTGGACATGGTTCACTCTATGATGAGTTATGCTTCTCTACTTATCTCGTTTTGGGGTTATGCAATGGAGACTGCAACTTACCTCTTAAACCAAGTTCCTTCAAAGTGAAGGAACTCATTTTAAAGAGATCCTTGAGCAGAAGCGGATCGTCCAAATTCCATTTTGATTGAAAACACGAATTTACAGTGAACAAACAGTTCATGCATTCTAATTAAAATTACAACATGCTTTTTAAACAAGAAATATGGCTCAAGAGATTATACCTTTGAAAAACATTTCTTTGCATAAACCTCTCGAACTATCACGAACTCGAACACAACAACAAACTTGAAGACTTTCTTCAAGAACGTCACAAAACAAAATGAGACACAACCACTTGGAACATTCGGTATGCTCGGGGTGAGAACCCAAAAGATGTGGGCTCTGACTCATTTTGGTAAGGAGAGATTTTAAGTTTGGAGGAGGAAGAAGATTGAAGAAGCTATCTATCGCATGGCAAAGTTCTCAATCATTTTGTCTTTAAACTTGTCGTGTAGATCTCTCACACGTCTATTTGGAAGAAAAAGAAAATAAATTCTTTTATTCCATTTTACCATAAAACCACTTAACCACCCACTAAGGTGGTTAGAGAGAAAAAAGATTTATTATTCAAAATAATAAAATAATAAAAATAAATATGATAACCAACTTATCATATTATATTTATAACCTAAAGTTTTAATATTGTATCATATACAATATAAACTATAGTTTCTTTCTCTATTTTATGGCATTTAATATAAATTATATTTATATTAAATTTAATAACTATGAATCTCATTCATAGAAAATATATTTGAATCTCATTCAAATATTTATTCCTCCAATTAAACTACAATGTATCAAATACATTATGTCAATTATATCATATATAATTAAATTCCCTCTTATTAGTTTGAACAATTCAAATCAACCCAAAAACTGATTCTTAACTAAATTCTTTTGAGCTACTAAAGAGACATTATGGACCTGTATCTTGAAGCTCCAACGGTACGTGAATAATTAATTAAACTCTTTAATTACATTATCCACCATCCATTAACTGCCGGACACTCCACTAAAGACTGACAATTGCACTCTTCATACTACAAATATATTTTTGTGTTTGTTGGATATAACCAATCAACAGTACGATGACCCTTCACAAATTGCTCGTAAGTACAGCTGAGTCAAATTACTATTTTTTCCTTGTAGTTACATCTAACTCCTTAAGTACCACTGATTTTTCTAATGAACAATAGATCATAGTCCCACTATGACTAAACTTCTCTTGGGCCAGGAGAGGGTGTGGCGTCACATTGTTCAAGACCCAAAATCAGCCCTTAAGAGAGCAATTTATCTACTTATCTCTGCTTTGGGGAATGAGTAAATTCCATCTTGTCTAGCTGAGTTCCAAATCCTCAATTAGACGAATTCTCAAAATGGTAGGCTTGTTGAGTCGGGATCTGGCCACACTCACCCATAAAAAGCAAATGACCGCCCTCATAGGCAGGAGTTCACAACTCACTCGAGGTTAAGGTTATGTCACCTATAGTTATTTTAGTGAAATGAAAGTCTCTATTATGAACGATGTTATATAATGGGACTAAACATTTCGTGGTCTGGTCTTATACAAATCCTTTGTATAGAATATCCCCACTCAGATGTCTAATACATGAATGATCAAGATCAAATCATTTGTAGCACTTTACAACATTTGTAATATCTACAAAACTGGCCATATCCATAGGTGTTACCAGGATAAGGTACCCAACCTTATCCATATACTACATACCATTTAGGTTATCACGTAAACATGATCCACCTGTATGTCTCCACATACATGTTTAAGTTACGATGATAACCTTGGATGTGGTTAATGCAACTAAAATATCACATATGTCATAGACAAAGTGAATAAAATATCAAATATTATTAATCATATACAAGTTTGTTCATACAGGTTTACAAACTATAGGACCCTACGAGATTTAGGGCATCAACCCCAACACAAAGAGTGTTACCGAAATACCTTTTAAATTATAGAGAGGTCGTAGAAGTAGTTTACAACATCTCAGGATTTGGAGATGTCCAAAACATGTACTTGTGACAAATCCAAAGAAATTGGAACTACGTTCAAGATTATGCCTATTTGTAGGTTATTCTAAAGGAACAAGAGGTGGTTTGTTTTTTGATTCAAAAGAAAACAAAGTATTTGTATAGATAAATGATGTTTTCTTAGAAGAAAACCACATTAGAGAACATAAGCCAATGAGTCAAATCGTATTAAATAAAATTTCCAAAGAAACTACTGAAACTTCAACAAAAGTTGTTGAAGAGGCGAGCACTTCAACAAGAGTTATTATGTTGCTTTATCTAGTCAAACACATCTTTCTCAAATGTTGAAAGAGCCTCAACGTAGTGGGAGGGTTGTAACCCAACCTACTCGCTATTTGGGTTTAACAGAAACTCAAATCGTCATATTAGATGATAAGGTTGAGGATCCATTGTCTTACAAGAAAGAAATGGTTGATGTTGACAAAGATGAATGGATCAAAGTCATGGATCAAGAAATGGCGTCTATGCACTTCAATTATGTATGGAAACTTGTAGATCAACCTAATGGAGTAAAACCCATAGGTTGCAACTGGATCTACAAGAGGAAACTTGGTGTAGATAGAAAGGTGTAAACCTTTAAGGTTAGACTAGAGCAAAGGGTTATACCCATGTTGAGGGAGTAGACTATGAAGAAACTTTCTCACTTGTTGCTATGATTAAGTCTATCTGGATTCTCTCATCCATTGCCACATATTATGACTATTAGATACAGCAAATGATGTCAAGACTGCCTTTTTGAATGGTAATCTTGACGAAACCATCTACATGACCCAACCAGAGGGATTCATTGAACAAGGTCAAAAGTAAAAAGTTTGCAAGCTTAATCGGTCCATTTATGGATTGAAACAAGCATCTCAATCTTGGAATATAAGGTTTGACACTGCAGTCAAATCTTATGACTTTGATCAAAATGTTGATGAGCCTTGTGTTTACAAGAAGATCATTAACAGTCAGTAGCTTTTCTTGTGTTGTATGTGGATGATATCCTACTCATAAGGAATGATGTAGGTTACTTGAATACCATTAAAGAATGGCTAGCTGCTCAATTCAAAATGAAATATTTGGGTGAAGCACAATTTGTTCTAGGGATCCAAATTATAAGAGATCGAAAGAACAAATCACTAGCCTTGTCTTAGACATCCTATATTGACAAAGTGCTTGTCAGACATTCGATGAAAAATTCCAAGAAGGTTTGTTACCTTTCAGGTATGAAATTATCTTGTCTAAGGAACAATGTCCTAAGACATCTCAAAAGGTTGAGGAGGTGAGACAGATTCCTATGCATCTGCAGTGGGTAGCCTGATGTATGCCATGTTATGTACTAGACTGGATAGTGATCAAATCCTAGATTGGATTGATCATTGTTTAGTAGTTAAAGCTATTCTCAAGTATCTTAGGAGAACGAGATACTATATACTTGTGTATAGGGCTAAGGATTTGATCCTTACAGGATACACTGACTATAATTTTTAGGGTGATAAGAATTCAAGAAAATTCACATCAGGATCAATGTTCACTCTGAATGGAGGTTAGCATGGCGCAACATTAAGCAAGGTTGTATTTAGATTCCACCATGGAGGCTGAGTATGTAGCTACCTGCGAAGCTGATAAATAAGTCATCTGGCTTAGAAAATTTTTCACAGATTTGGAAGTTGTTCCAAATATGCCCTTGTCCATTACACTTTATTGTGATAACAATGGTATTGTGGCAAACTCCAAGGAGCCTTGTAGCCACAAACGTGGAAAGTATATAGAGCACAAGTATCATCTTATTAGAAAGATTGTGCAACGGGGAGATGTGATTGTCACAAAGATTTCCTCGGAGCACAATATTGTTGATCCATTTACGAAGGCTCTCATGGCTAAAGTATTTGAGGGTCATTTGGAAGGTTTGGGTCTATGAGATATGAGTCACCTAAGCTAGAGAAAGTGGGAGATTTTATTAGGTATATTGTATGTCCTAGTTTATTGTATTGTATATTGATACTTTACTTTCCCACTCGTCTTTCATTGTATGTTGATATATTCCACTAGCTTTGGACAAGTGGGAGATTATTGGGATTGATGTCCTAAATCTAGTGTATCTCGTGGTTTATAGTTTTGTTAACACAAATTATTTATCTAATAAAATAAGAGGTATTTTATTTGACATTTAGACAACATTAATTCAATCCAATAAACTAAGATGCAAAGATTATATGATGTCATTTAGACAGTATATGGTTGACATACAGGTGGTTCATGTTCAAGTAATAACCTAAAAGGTCTGCAATAAATGGATGAGGGTTGTGTTGAGATTGGTGTCCTAATTCTCCCAGAGTCTCGTAGTTTGTAAACTGTACACATTGTTATAGATAAAATAAGAGTTATTTTATTTGGCATTTACTCATATACAATAAACAAAGCTCCATGGTTATTGTATGTAAACTTAAGCATGTATATGAGATTTACAAGTGAATCTTGCCTTAAGAGATAACCTAAAAAGGTCTGTAGTATAAGAATTCAGAGAGATACCTGATACTGGTGACACTACGGATATGACCCGCTTTGTAGAGGTTTGCAAGTATTGTGAACTACTACAAATGATAGATCCTGACCATTCATATAGAGACATGTGAGCGGGGGTGTCTTATACAAAGAATTTGTATAAGACCGGACCATGAAATGATTCTTCTTTTTATATAACGCTATTGATACTTGAAACTTACATCTCACTTAAATGACGATAGGTGACATGACCTCAATCATGAATTTTGGGAACTTCTGCCTTTGAGGGTAGTCCTTTGATTAGTATGGGTGAGAATGGTCAGATTGCCAACTCAACATGCCTACCTTTTTAGGGATTTTTCTGATTTGGGAGCTGGGAATTCAGTTACACAAGATGGAATTCACTCTTTCCCTGAAGCAGGGGTAAGTAGATAGATTGCTCCCTTAAGGGCTAATTCTGGGTCTTGAACATAGTGCTCACAACTTCTCTTTGGAAGAGAGGACTTAGTCATAGTAGGACGATAACTTATGTTCATTAGAGGGATTAGTGGTACTTAAGGAGTTAGATGTAACTACAAGGGCATAACGATAAATTGGCCTAATTATACTTACGAGCGATCTGTGAAGGGTTATCGCACTATTGATTGGTTGATATGGACACAAAATATATCTGTAGTAAGGAGAGTGCAACTGTCGATCTTTAGTGGAGTTCTTGACAGTTAACGGATGGTGGATCTCGTGACTAAAGAGTTTAATCAGTTATTCATGTACCATTGGAGCTTCAAGCTACAGGTCCATAAGGTCCCTTTGGTAGCTCAATGGATTCAAGTTGAGAATCAATTCTTGGTGTTGATTTGAAATGTTCAAATTGACAAGAGAAAATTCAATTATATATGATATGATTGGTGTGATGTATGAGATATATCAAGTGGAGGATTAATGTAAATAAGATTTACGATAAGTACCATGAAATAGAAAAATAGCTATGATTTATATGTTTCATGAGATGAAATATTAAAACAACAGGTTATAAATATAATATGGTAAGTTATTTATCATATATATTTATAATAATATTAATTATTGGATAATTATTTCTTTTTCTCTAATAACCAATTGAGTGGGAGATTATTGGTGGTTTTCATGGTAACCGTGAGATAAAAGGAAAAATGTTTTCCTAAATTAAGTAAGATTTTGTAAGAGTTTCTATTCTTCAAAAGACTCACAGATCGTTGTCAAGTGAGAATTGTTTTCGCTAAACGATACCTGAAAGAGAGACTAAACGATCGTGGAGTGACACTATATGATAGTTCAATTAGTTGGTCATAGTTACACGATCGCAGGCCTTTTGCTATATGATAACTTGCCTTCTTCTAAACGATTGATCACTTGTCTATACGATAGACTCTTATCATCTCCCACTTGCTCAATCGTTTACATGATTGTTATTCCTTCGGTCTCTTCCTCTAACCAAGTCCACACAGAGCCCACACTTTTGGATTCTCACACCGAGAATACCAAGGTAGCTATTATGGTGGTGTCCTCACTCAACTCGACTGAGTCCGAGGTTTTGGAGGTCGTTCGTTATGTTCGTGATCTTAGAGATCATTGAGTTCGAGTTTGCTTTTGATCATGCTGTGTTACGGTCATTGTCTTCGAGCATTTGTGTGTTGCTGTCTTAGAGACTGAACGAGCACTCGTGATCGAGAGAGTTTGAAGCATGAGTCTTAAGGTATGATACTTTATCCCTTGATCTTATTGTAAAGCATGCTGTAATTTCGTATTGTGCATGGCCTGTAAGTTTCTGTTTCTTAACCGTAATTGTTAAAGTTCAATTGTGAATGGAATTTGGAACGATCATTTGCTGCTCATAGAAATCCTCATGTTTGATTTCCTTCAGATTGAGTACTTTATCCTAGTAACATTATGGATACAACCCACTTTGTAATTGTTACATAAGATGTAAGTGTTATAAATAATATGAGCCATATTGTTCATGTAGAGACATGTGAATGGAGGTATCATGTATAAAGAAGTTTATACATAGATCGGAGCGTGAAATAATTAGTTTCTCTTTATAACACCGTTACTTGAAGAAACTAATATTTCACTAGGATGACCATAGGAGACTTGACCTTAATCCTAAGTGAGTTGTGAACTTCTGTTTATGACGGTAATCCTTTGATCTGTATGGGTGAGAGTGGCCATGATAGTCGACTCAACAAGCCTACATTTTGGAAATTTATCTGATTAGGGAGCTGGGAACACAACTACACAAGATGGAATTCACTCATTCCCATTTCTTGGGAAAATAGATAAATTGTTCCCTTAATAGCTAATTTCGAGTCGTGAACAATGAGGCCTAAACCTTTTACTGGCTCGAGAGGTGTTAGTTTATAGTTGGATTATAAACTATTTGTCCATTAGAGGAAATAGCGAAACTTAAGGAGTTAGATGTAACTGCAGAGGTAAAACGGTATTTTGATCCAGCCGTAGTTATGAGCATTTGTGAAGGATCATCGCTCCATTGATTGGTTATATTCATGACACAGAAATATATTTACAATGCGAAGAGTGCAACTATTGGTCTTTAGTGTAGTGATCGATAGTTAATGAATATTGATTAATTGGATTAAAGAAGTTTAAGCAATTAATCCATATCATTGGAGTTTCTAATCAATAGGTCTATAAGGTCCCCTTTATTAGCTCACTAAAGGATAGTAATGAGGAATGATTTAAATTGTTCAAACTAAATGATGGAATTTTATATTAATGAGATTAATATATAATGGTTAATTATAGATATGATCTATAATCCAAATTATGTAAGAGAGATAAATTTGAATAAGATTCAAATATTAGGTTTATATGAATTAGATTCATAAAGAGATGCATACATATAAATATGTGATATTTATATGTTAATTAACTCCATATTAAATATGATTTAATATAGTTATTTAATTGATTAATTAATGGTTAATTAATTGATAGAGAAATTATGGAGATTGGAAGTTAGTATAAATATATGATATTTATAATAGTAAATTAAATCTATATAGCCAACAAGAGTATAGCTCAATTGGCATACATATTACAACCTTGTGGTTTAAGGTTCAAATCCTTTACCCCACACTTTAATTACAATATATTTTTTTAAAAAAAGAAATTAAATGTATATATATTAAATAAGATTTAATATATGGTCATTGTGTAATTAATTAAATAAGAGTTATTTAATTAATTAGGCTAAGAGTAGGAAAAATTATAGCCCATTTAGGGCAAGAAATTTTATTACACGAAATCCTAGCCTCCAACCTCCACCTTCTCTTTTCCTCCTCAAAGTTCTTGGAGAACAACTTCCAAGCTCTTTGAATCGAGAATAGCAAGGCAATCTTATTGGTGGTGTCCGGATTATCGAAAACAATGGAAGAAGAAAGCTTAAGGAATCATTAAAGGTAAGTTTAGTTTCTTCTCTTCTTCCTCTATTCTAGCATGCATATGTTTATTTTGAATGTTTATCCTACAAATGCACGATTTATTTTCAGTTTTTGTTTCTTTAAAAATCAATTATCTAAATGTAAGACGTTCACATGTTTCCGCTTGGGATTCATCCTTTGATTCCAATTGAAGTTACTGAAAATTTTAGATTACATTTAAAAACTAGTTGTTATTTGGATTTGAATGAAATTTTTGTTATACCGTCATTTGGACGAAATTTAGTTTCTATTTCCACTTTGGACAGATTTGGTTTTTCTTGTTCTTTTGGAAATAATAAAGTTAGTCCTTTCAAAATTCCAAGCTTATTGGTACCGATTTTTTAATCGATAATCTATATATGCTTGATTTTTTGCTTCATTTAACAAGATCTTGCTATCTAATCAATGTGGTACAAAGCATAAATTAAATGAGAATTCCACTATGTTATGAGACAAAGCGTTTAGGTCACATATCTAAACAGAGAATTCAGAGGCTTGTGTCAAATGGAATTCTTGATTCCCTTGATTTAAATAATTTTGACGTTTGTGTGAAATGTATTAAGGGAACAAACGTAAGAAAATTAGGTGTCAACAGATGCTCAAACGTCTTAGAACTAATACATACAGACATTTGTGATCTATTCCCTACGACTTCTTGGAACGGACAACAATCTTTCATTACATTCATAGACGACTATTCAAGATATGGGTACCTATATTTAATTCATGAGAAGTCTCAATCTTTAGACGTTTTCAATTCTTTCACAGTTGAAATTGAATTTTAACTTGGAAAGAAAATCAAGGCTATCAAATTTGATTGTGGTGGTGAATATAGTATATATGATGGATCAGGTGAACAACGTCTAGGGCCCTTTGCTAAATACCTAGAAGAATGTAGAATCGTCCCACAATACATTATGTCAGACAAACCCATCATGAATAGTGTGGCAAAAAGACGAAATAGAACACTTAAGGATATGGTAAGAAGTATGATTGGTCATTATACTTTACCAGAATCTTTCTAGGATGAGGCACTAAAAACTGCAACATATATCCTTAATAGAGTAGCTAGTAAAACAGTAGTTAACAACTCTTTATGAGTTGTGGATAGGAAAGAAGCCTAGTATTAGGTATCTTCACATCTGGGGTTGTTCAGCTGAAGCTAGGCCTTACAAGCCTAATGAAAGAAAATTGGACTCAAGAATTATTAGTTGCTATTTTGTTAAGTATTTTAAGCGATCTCGAGGTTTCAATTTTTTATCCCACTTCTAGATCATTGCTTGAGATAGGAAATGCCAGATTTCTTGATGATGTTGAGTTTTGGGGGAGGTGGAGGGGGGTGGGGGGAAGAGATAACATAAGGAAAGTTGTCTTTGAAGAGGAACTAGTTTCTTTTCCTACTGTGGTTAAAGATGATGTTTATGCTCCAATTCCCAAACAATATTGAAGTCCTCATTGTTGGACCTGAAGTTCAAACTCAATAACCTCAAGAAGTTCCACTAAGGAGATCTACTAGAGAGAGAAGAAGTGCAATTCCAAATGATTATATTATGTTTTTTTTAAGAACATCAGAATGATATGGGCATGATGGAAGATGATCCAATCAACTTCCAACAAGCTTTACAAAGTTCGAACTTTTAAAAGTGGATAAATGCTATGGAAAAGGAAATAAAATCCATGAAAGACAATGACGTTTGGGAACTTGTCGAATTGCCATCAGAGTGAAATCCATAGGTTGTAAATAGATATATAAAACCAAAAGGGATTCTCACGAAAATATCAAAAGATATAAGACTTTTCTTGTTGCAAAGGGTTTTACTCAAAAGGAAGGCATTGATATAAAGACACTTTCTCTCCGGTTTCATCGAATGACTCTTTCAGGGTAATTATGACACTGGTAGCTCACTTTGATTAGAGCTACATCAGATGGATGTAAAAACTATGTTTCTCAATGGGAACATTGATAAGACGATTTATATGATACAACCAGAAAATTTTGTGTCTGGTAGTTTAAAGTTTATGGTGTGCAAATTGAAGAAATCCATCTATGATCTCAAGAAAGCCTCTCATCATTGTTATCACAAATTCCATGAAGTAATTGCCTCATTTGATTTTGAGGTGAATATAGTGGAAAATTGTGTATATCACAAGTTCAGTGGGAGTAAATCTATCTTTCTGGTATTATATGTCAATGACATACTCATAACATGCAATGATGTGGGTTTATTGCATGACACTAAGAGGTTTCTCAAAAAGAATTTTGAGATGAATGATCTTGGTGATGCTTCTTTTGTATTATGAATTGAAATACTACGAGATCCTTCTCAAGGTATTTTGAGATTGTCACAAAAGAACTACATTGAAAATATTTTGAGTAGATTTGACATGAAAGATTGTGCATCAGGAGATACCCTTATTGCTAAAAGTGATAAATTTCATTTAGGTCAATGCTCCAAGACTGTACTCGAGACTAAGAAGATGCAGAAGAGGTTCCCTATGCATCTGCTGTTGGAAGTTTAATATATGCTTAAGTATGTACGCGTCTAGATATTGCAATCATAATTGGAGTATTAGGTAGATATTTGAGCAACCTAGGGATGGATCTTCAGAAAGTAACCAAACGGGTTATGAGGTATTTACAGAGAATAAAAGATTATATGCTCACTTATCAAAGATCAAAATTTTTATAGATCATTGTATATATTGATTCCGATTATGTTGGATGGCAAGACAATTTGCGATCCACTTCAGGTTATATCTTCATGTTGGCTGAAGGAGTTGTATCCTGAAAAAGTGTTAAACAAATACTTATGGTTTTCTTATACCATGGTTGTGGAGTTTATAGCATGTTATGAGGCATCCAATCATGGAATATAGTTGCAAAATTTTTTCACTGGACTGTGGATAGTGGTTGGCATAAAAAGTCCACTAAAATTATTTTGTGATAATAAATCGACAGTAATGTATTCTAACAACAACAGAGGGAATACAAAGTCAAAGCATGTAGATGTGAAGTTTTTGGTTGTGAAAGAAAGAGTTCATAATGGTCAAATTTCGATAGAACATATAAGAACAAAATCTATGGTGTCAGATCCATTGACTAAAGGTTTATTACCTAAAGTTTTTCATGAGCATGTTGCTCACATGGGTGTCAGGCATTATTCTGATTTCATGGTTTAGTGGGAGTTTGTTATTAAGGATGTTCTTTGACTTTTATTTGTTTATTTTCTATATAGAATAAAGTTGATGGGTTATATTTTATCATCTGAATTTTTTTATCATGCATGTAGTTTTGCAAATGTGGTTTAGCATAAAGTTTTTAAGAATGATCTCACTAAGGAATTTGGACCAGTTGGAAACAAGCATGATCTGGATCACTTTACATGTAGTCTCCATGATATACATCCATACTTGATCTATGTTATTGAATGTATTGGAATTGGTGATCAAGAAAGGTTTAATTACGAGAATAGTAACGAAAGCCGCTTTGATTCTGTGCTAATAGAGGAGGTGGACCAGATTGAACTAAAGAGGAATTCTATTACTAAAATAATCTGTTTATGCACGTTAAAGATTTATGTGATTTAATTACATCAGGTATACAAATAGATTGAACTAAAGAGGAGATGGACGTATTTTAATTAATAATACGTATAACTAAAATGTGAGCTATGTATGTAGATATATTTTATCACATTGGATTATATTATTAGATTGAATCCTATTATGTGATCTAATTAATTAAGGCACTAGATTCCTAATTAAGTATAAACTTAATGGATAGAAGCTCATTCCTAGTTAATTAGGGTTTAATGGGAACCCTAATTGAACTAGTATATAAAGAGATCTTGGGGCTTTGGTTCCAATATACAAAAACAATAAGCATTCAGTCTCTCTTTAATCCTATCTAAAGAGAGATCTCACTTAGGGCATTAGGAGTTCTGGTTGAGAAAGACAATAACGTACCTTATAATTGGCGTCAAATTCACAATGGAATCCGGTATGTTATTCTCAACAATTTAATATGAATGATCCTTGGGTTATACTATTTAATATAGATTTAAAGTATTTGTGCTATCAAGATATACCCATGTTTCTTTATAATTTTTTTTCATGTAAATAATTAGATTTATTCACGTATAAGTCGGTACAAACATTTGAGAAACTAGGTATTTTTTTGGGTTAAGTTAACCTAATTTAACTATCATGGGTTGGCCTAATGGTGAATAGGGGTTTGACCTTAATAAAGGGTTAAGAGATCATGAGTTCAATCCATAGTGACCATCTACTTAGGGTTTAATGTTATATAAGTTTCCTTGACATCCAAATATTATAAGGTCAAACGAGTTATCTTGTGAGTTTGATCGAGATGTACATAAGCTTGTCCGAACACCACAGATATAAAAATAAATAAATAAACCTAATTTAAATGATTCCATAATGGGCAATTCAACATCAAAATCACTTCACAAGAGAAAAGTAATACAAATGCATATGAGTTGCTAAGTGGACAAGCACTCACACACACACACATTTAATATGGGAAAAAAAAAGAGAGAAAAGTAGAGGCAACAAAAGCACTTCACTTATACAAAGTTACACATGTCCCCTTTCACTCCATACATGAGTTATTTTGAGTAAAATAATAAACTTGTTTTACTTTTAATTATTTTATATATAAATAAGGCTGCCAAAAATATTAAATATTGGAATAATATAATTGTTAGTGGTTTGTTATTTTTCATTCAAAGTGCCCAACATATTAGAAAAGCAATCACACAATGTAAAGCCAAAGGTAGGAAATGGGACAAATTATGCATCAACTTCAAAGCTCAATTTTAAATTTATGAAAAAGAAATCTATTTTCTTTCTTTATTATTTGATGCCTGTAAATTGTTGGTTGTATGTGGGACTATAGTCATTATTTTTTTAATTTTGTTTTAGCTAGGATTGTTATTTTAATAACACTATAATATAAGAATGTACTTCATTCCTTACCTAACCCATTAGATCTTGTTTATGATTAATGATCAACTTTTAAACTCACTTTTAAGGTCATTAATGCCCATAAGTACTATGAAAATCTTCTTTTTCTTCAAACCACCAATGACATTTGCTTAGTGTGTCCCTTGTTGTTTGGAACTCCCAAGTCTCCAAATCCCTATGTGTCAACTTATCAAACCCATTTTTACTAATAATAAATATTTATTCAAATTTGTTTTCTCCCATATAAACACTATTAGTCCTTACATTTTTATGGAGGTAACAATTTAGTTCCTAAACTTTAGATGGTAACGATTTAGTCCTTATAGTTTCAAATTTGTAACAGTTAATCCTTGAACTGTAATTAGTAACAATTTAATCCATGTACTTTATAATTTATAATGATTTAGTCCCCGACGTAAAAATTTTTGTAGGATTTAATAAAAAAAAAGTATACGTGTAGATCAGTAAACTAATTCGAGATCAATTTTTTTCTAAACTATACAAGTAACAAGCTATTACGTAATAAAATTGAAACTTAATTTTGATGAGATTTTTCTTTATGATAGAAACTAAAATGTTACAAATTTGAAATTACAAAGACTAAATCATGAGTAACTATAATTCAATGACTAAACTATTATTTCATGAAAATTTAGGGAATAAAAGTGTATTTTAACCAAATATATATGTTTTATTAACATTGATATAAATATATACATGTTATATTAACATTCTTGTTACTTGTAGACTTCACCATAGATTATGTGGTCAATTATAAGTTAATTGCAAATTCAAATCACCATTCTTCATTTGCATTGTGACATCTTTAAAAAAGTTGTTTTTAATGGCTCTTTTTTTTTTTTTTTTTTTTCCTTTTTGAACATCTTTAAATGGTTGTCTTTTTGTAAATTATAAGTTTCTTAATGACAGTTTCAAGTATTAAATGTAATAATAACATCAATATTTATAAATCATTTGATCCAAACTTTGTACAATGCCCTAAAAATTTGTTCTTCAAAACAAATTGACAAAGATTCTTAAGTACAATGTGTGAAAGAGGAAATTCTAGTTAGCCTTTGTTTGCAAATAGGAAAAAAAAGAAAGAAAGAAAGAAAAAAGTCTAGATTCTTCTTTATCTTTTTGGCTCCTTTACTCTATTGGGCAATAGTGGTTACAATTATTATAGCCACCTTTTCATTGGGATTTCATTTTCACCAATACTTTTTTTTTTCCCCCCCCTCTAAGTATTGAACAAGTGGATGGGATTATATTATGTATCATGTCTTCTTATATTTGAAGTTTTGTTTCAAAGTTTTTATAGAGAAACCACCCTACTCTTTTTAAGCTAATTTATAGCATGTGATGGGGGATCTCACAAAACTAAAAAAACATCAATGTTGTTTGAATTTTACAAATCTCAAAATCACTAAAGAATTTTTAATTAAATTTAGTATAGCTATTAAGACTGAAAAAAAAAAAAAAAAAAAAAAAAAATTGAAAATGGACAAATTTTGGTTAAATTAAATATCTACCCCTTCCAACTTTTAAATTTGTATAAAAAAAATCTTTGAATTTAGAAAAGAAATATCAATTTCACGTCTAATCACTTCTAGATATATTAAAATTATTTTAAATAGCCAACATGAGTGTAGCTCAATTGACATAGTGCTTGGAACTTTAAGGAGATATTAGACACTTCTTAAGAGTTAAATGGCATATACAACACGTAATTGAAAGTTGAGAAACCCATTAGACATTTAAAATTATCAGTATTTTTCGAACAACCACATGACGACAACTATGATATTAAATTTTTATTGACATACAAATATTTTCACATTTTTATAGGTTAAATATTGACATAAGAGATGAAATCCTATTATATCATAATCAATCCATGAAACATAAAAAATAAACAATAAAAATATCGTTTATGTAAATATAATATAAATAAGCAACCTTTAATTTATTTAAAAAATATAAAATCAAATATATTTTCCTAATATTTTATTTTATTTTTTAATAATTTTATCATACATCAACATTCATAAAAGAATATTTCTATACTTCCATCTTTACACAGATATGGACATTTTTTAAAAGGAAATTGTAAGATAAATACATATAAGGAAAATTATTTTAAATGGTAAAACTATTGAAAATAGATATAGCAAAATTTTAGAACTATCAATAATAGATGTTGATAGACATTGATAGACTATTATCGTCTATCATTGATATTTTTAAAATTTCACTATATTTTTTAAATATTTTAGTTAATTTTTTTATATTTAAAAATAACGTATTTTTTTATAATATATAAAGTGAAACATCGAAATCTCATATTTCGATATTAATAATAAAATTCATGTCAATTAAAATGGATATGGACATTCTAAACTTTGATGAGAACACCATTTTTTTTTCTCACAAATGGTTTGGCAATTGGCATCTCTCCGTTTTCTTTTTATTTTTCCTTTCTCTTTTCTCTCCTCTCTCTCTTTTAAAACTTTTGTGTGAAGAATCAGCTCCCACAATCACCAGACCCACCAATTACAACTCAACACTGTTGACCTTTCATTTTCACTCTCTTTAATTCTCTGCCATTTTCTTCCTCCTTACACACACCTCATAACTACTCAACCCATTTTCCCCTTCCATAATCACTCCCACCACTAACCTAGCTCAGCTATGGCTTTCTGATACATCTGATTTCCCTTTTCTACTCACCATTTCAAACAATTTTCACCATTTCTCTCTTTTAACATCTTGGGTCTTCCATTTTTCAATTGGGTTTTCTTCTTTGCCATTGATTTTGCTTTCTCCATGCTTTTCCTCAAATGGGTCGAGCTCTATTCACAGTTTCCTGAAAGAAAACCCCCTCTGTAATTCTCATACAATCCGAGCTTGATTGACTATGGCGATGATGGAGGATTGATTTACTGTAATTTGTTTTGTTTGTTGCCTCGGATCTGAAACTGAGCCTCTAGGGTTTCGTTTTGGTCCTCTCACGAATCTTCCTAGGGCTCTGAAAAGTAAAGAAGTCTTTTCAAGATTCCCCAATTTTTTTTTTTTGCCCTTTCTAAGTGAAAAGGCTTCACTGATTCTTCTCAGATGCTCTTGTTTTTAATGCTTTCATGACCTAAAAAAGCTCTCCATTCCTCTGCATTTCCTCTCTGGGTTTTTAGAGAGAGACATTTTTTGGCTATGGAATTTCTGTCTCCAGCTTCTTATCTTCGAAATTCTAACTGGCTATTTCAAGAAACAAAAGGAACCCAATGGACCCCTGAAGAAAACAAACGGTTCGAGAATGCTTTAGCCTTGTACGATGAAGATACTTCCGATCGGTGGTTCAAAGTTGCTGCCATGATTCCTGGCAAAACCATCGGTGATGTGATTAAGCAGTATCAAGAACTGGAGGAAGATGTTAGTGATATTGAGGCTGGTTTGATCCCAATTCGTGGATATGCTAATCGTCATTCCTTTACATTGGAACGAGTTGATAGTAGCCATGGATTTGATGGTTTGAGCCATTTCTATGGCTCCGGAGTTAAGAGAGGAACCTCAACTAGACCTTCTGATCATGAAAGGAAGAAAGGAATTCCATGGACTGAAGAAGAACACAGGTAAGTTTTAGCTCTGTTCTTTGTTCTGTTATCACTGAATTAGGATTTTCATTTCAAATTGTTTTTATCTTGTTTCTTGGTGCTAAAATGTTATATGATTAGAGGGTTGTTAACAGTTAGAAATCAATTTACCACTTTATTTTTAACAGTCAGAAATCAATTCAACACTTTATTTTGAAGGATTCAAGACATGTCATAGAGTGATTTTAAATATGAGAAAAGGGGTTTAAACCATTTAAAAATTACCCACAAACATGCCCTCAGTGTTTTGTCTTGCTCTATCTTGATTAAGAATATACAGTAGTGTTCCATGTCTCTGTCAGTTGAGTTTGTGTGTTTTTTTTTTGTTGGTATCTCATGGCTGTGCAGCTTTTGATTTTGGGGTTTTTGTTGATTTTAAAACTACAGGCAATTTCTGATGGGTCTTAAAAAATATGGTAAAGGTGACTGGAGAAACATTTCTCGCAATTTCGTTACGACGAGAACACCGACACAAGTCGCTAGTCATGCTCAAAAGTACTTCATTAGGCAGCTAAGTGGTGGGAAGGATAAGAGAAGATCGAGCATCCACGACATCACAACCGTCAATCTCCCCGATATGAAATCTCCAGTCGGAGATAGTAACAGACCTCCATCCCCAGATCCTGCTACAATGGCTACACACCTGCATCAGCTTTCGAAAATGGTTGGCAGTGCTGAGCAGCAATTTAACTGGAAATCTTCAAATCAAATTCTCGACTCATCGAATGGTAACATGTTTATGGTTATGCCTTCAAATGGAACTCAGCAGCAGGAAGAAACCATTCATGAATCTCCTATTGCACCTTACTATACTATTTTTCAGATGCAACCAATGCACCAACATTATCACTGAACCTTTTCTTTTCTTTTCTTTTCTTTTTTGGGAGATTTTTGATTGTTAGAACTTAGGATATCCTTATTAATTAAAAGAATCAATCTCATTTAGCAATCTTGGATTGCTCTATCATATGATTATTGTGCATCATGTTGCTCTGATGTGAATATGTTGATGAGGAGAAATAGAACTTAAAGCTAGTGCATTGTTGTTAGGCTTTTTACTGAGAGATTTGCTTCTGCAGATCATGATTCAGGGTTAACTTTATGAATTATCATTTCCAGTGGTTTCTTTTTTCTTTCGTGTCGATCGAACATCGATTGCTCTCGAAAATTAGGAACAACTGAATATTTCTTCCTTCAACCCCTAACCCCCATGAAAAATCTCAATAACTCCATTTCATATTACTGTTGATATCTAATAAGAAAATATTCAGTGATAGTAAAGTGGAATTTATGGTTTCTTTAGATGTCATAATTGGATTATATTTATTTAATTCCTTGGTCATCAGTGAACCCTTGAACCCACACTACTCATGTCACTTAAAAGGAACATAAGAAATATAATATTGTAATTAATTTTTGGAAAAAATTAATTTATACTTCCAAACTGTTGCATTAATAATGATATTAATTTAAGCATACTAAAGTTATAAATGAATTAACTTAGACTTTCTTTTAGTGATTCATACTATTTTCAATTAAATTAATATAAAATTAACTTAGAATCACCTAAATAATAATAATAATAAATTTCCTAAAGTTTTACTAAGTAGGCTAAAAGATTGTCAAATAATTTATCTTAAATAAGGGGAAAAAAATGAGAAAGATGAAAAGATGAAACATTGCTTATGTTAATAAGAACCACTACTATTAATTATATTCCAACATTTTTTTTTAATATTCCATGTCCTTGCATTTATAGAAGTTATACACATCTAGACTACATTATTGGTTTTGAAAATGGAATTCTAATAGTGGTATTTTTTTTTAGAAAAGAACAAACATAAATAATCAAATCTTGAGAGATAATCTCAGTAAGCCACAACGAAAACCGACTCTCTAAAAAGAAAGTTTGGTGATATTCCATCATCCAACAGGCAGGAAAGAGTGATAGATCTTATAAAAGTTTAAGGTATTAATCGGTAAAATTATTAATTTAAAATTTTAGATTATACAACTCCAAAATTGACTTTTACCATTTTAACCGCCCCAAGCAAATTTTAGAGTCCAAGATAATAAGAAGCACTCCTAATGGGAGGAGTTGCACATGAATCAAGCACATACTTTTTGTTACAAAAACTTCTAGAAATTAAGGAAGAGTTCTCTTTATTCTACCAAATAAAAAGTTATAATAAGGAAAAAATTACAAATATGGTTAAATTTAAATAATCTATCAATGATAGACCATATTATTAGCAGGAGTCTATTGATAGATCATATTACTGGTAAGAGTTTATCAACAATAGAAGTGTATCGTTGTTGATATACTTGGGAGTCTATCAACGATAGAAGTCTAAATGATGTTATACACTTGGTTATTATTTTTAAAAATGTTAACAATTGTAATTACCCTTATAATAAATATCATTTTGAATGATCATCTAAAAGAATTAATTTTTTTTTTAAATCAACCTAATTGAGAAAAAAGAACAAGGCTTTAAACTTTAAAATTGGTATGTAAAAAGTTGAGCATCCAATACTCAACTCTCTTTCTAAATATATATGTTATAGTTGTATTAATCCACAAAGGGAAAAGGAGAATGCAATTTAAATAGTAATCTAATCTAAATGGAATATTCCTAATAGTGGTTTTAAAAGAGGACTTTAAAAAGTTTCATTAAGAGACTTTATTTTGTTTATTTGTTTGACAAGACAATAAACAGTTGTCTCTCCTATGGCCTTATAGCCTCTCTTATATATATATATATATATATATATATGAATGAGTTCTTCTTCAAAAGGAATCAAGCATTTCTCTTTGACTCCTTTTTAAATTTTATAAATTTTCAACAACATCATTGAAGTGTTCTCAATGAATGAAAGAATAGTCCATAGGTATTTTAATTTGCTTGTTTGACCAATGAGAAAATTAATTAAATCTCTAGGTAATTAAGAAATTAAATTAAATTCCAACTCAGAATTGAATATGAAAAATTGTAATATGTGTTTAAAGTGTATCGAGACATTATTATATCCAAAAATCTATATCTTAAATCGATTGTCCAAAAAACTTAAATTAATAGGTGAAGATGAATTTAATTATATCATTTAATAATCCTCCTCACTCATGGACTTGAATTATGAAGAAAACCCAACAAATAAAAATGAATATTAAATGGGGAGGAAACAACAATACAGGACACAAACCAATCTAGTATGATATCATATTAAATCACTAATTGACCCAAAAGATTAACCTGATTGCTAGAGGTAAATTTAATCTTATATCACTAAGACTCCCCTTACTTGTGGGCTTGGTATATGAAAAAGACCAATAAGTGGAAATCAATATTAGTTGAGGAAGAAACAACAATGTAGGGGATTGAACACATGACCATCTGCTCTGACACCATCTTAAAAACTCTGGATGAAAGCAAATTTAATATTATATCATTTAACACTCATTTCACTTGTGAGCTTGAAATATGTAGAAAAGCCAAACAAGTAGAAATCAATATTAAATGGGAAGGAAACAATATTGCAGGGGCTTGAACAAAGAATCTCCCTCGAATACATGTCTTAATACTATCTTAAATCACCAATTGACCCAACAACTTATGCTAATAGATGAAAATGAATTTAATATTATATCATTTAACAGTACAATAATGAAGTTGAGCTTTATTTAATAATAATTACTGGAAAATGGGCATATGGACTAGTAAGAACGTTAAAGTTTAGATATATATAGAAATTTCATGAGTGAGCCTATGATTGTTTAAACATTAAATATTCTCTACTTTCATTAACTAAATCTCTATACATTTTAAACTTCTTTGTTAAAGGATCGATATAATTAAATTTACCATAATTTATAAACTTAGTACATGTTTGAATTGATTAGAGAAAAAATGATTTTCAAGAAAAAAAATTGTTTAAAATACACTTTGAAAATATTTTAAAAGCTATTTTGAGATATTGTCAAACACGTCAATTTTTTCTAAAATGACTTACTTTCAAAATTAAACACTTGAAAAAATAAACCCAACACACCCTTAAACTCTATAGCTGATAAGTGAGATAAAATATTAAAGTGTTGACATAACCAAATTTATTATAACTCACCGACTTAAGTTTTCAGGTTGAATTGCAATTTAATGCTCTCCATCATCAATTCCGACATGATACTCTATTTGCTCATCATTGAAGCCTTGGTTTGCACCTATTCTATTTTTCTTTTTTTTCTTTTTTTTCCCAAACCAAAAAAATAAAAATAAAAAATAAAAATAAAAATGAGTATATAAAATGCTAGGATTCATATTTGGTCACATCACTATTTGAATTTAAAATGGAGTTTGTTGAAATGTTAGTGGGAAGGCCCTTCTTCCACCTTTATTGGTTCCTCATACTATTTGTCGCATCCAAAACCACACAATAATCCTCCAAACAAGCAAAGAGAAATAAATGTTCCCTTAACTTTTCTTAAAGCAAGGTGGATTGTTTTAATCTCTTTCTCCCTCTCATTTTCAAGGAATTCTTTCTATATAGGCTTTTAGTTCAATATCACGTAGGGTCGAGAATATATATCGACTTAAATCAGTTATATATTAACATAAACATAGTTTAGTGATAATTAACGTATATTTTTTTTCATACAAAGATCAAAGATTGAAATTCTAATATTCCACATTTAAAATAAAATCTGTTGAACAATGTTTAGATCGACAAATATGAACTGAATTCAACCTAATTTTTATGAGGATTAAGTTCGAATCTTTAACTTTTAATTTTACAATTTAATATTCTTTATAAAGGATGTGGTAGAACTTAGGGTTTGGTTTTATTAAGTATGGTGAAGTGAATATTCAACCTCCTAAAGATGTTAGTTCATTAAAGAAATAATAATAATAATAATAACAATATTGTTTTTTAAGGGTTGGATCCAACTATATGTTTATATATATAATGTAAGAGATGACCGAAAATGTATTAAATATTGTATATATGTGAAGATAATAGCAATAGTTAGTTGAAACAAAAGTCAACTTGGAACATAATATAACTAATAATTATAAATAAAGTATTATTAATTATTTTTTTCTAGAGTTCATAAATTTGAATCTCAACCATATTTTTTTAACAAGAATCTCAACCATTGAAATTAGAGTTTAAATTTCTTAGCCTAATATATGTTTTTCTCACCTCAAAGAAAGTAAAGAAAAGAAAATTACTATTTCTAATCTAAAACGTTATTGAGAGGACAAAAGTAACCGTCTTTTAAAAACTTCTTTTTCTAATTTTTATTAGTAAATTGCTATTTTTAACTTAAAATGTTTTCAACTTACAAAACTAACATCTTTTGTAAAAACTATTTTTTCTAACCTCTTTATTACTTTTTGAGATTTTAAGTGGAGAATCCTACCTGGTGAAAATATTATTTTGTCTTTCATTCAAGTATTTTTCATTATCTTTTTCTATTACAACTTTTCAAACAGCTCCAATTTTAGACTTTATGAAAAATATTCATTGGGATTTCTTGTAAGCATTTGAAAATTTTTTGATAAAAAAAATTATTATGTAAAATTTCCTTTAAGAATTTAAAAATGGGGGAAAATTCACTCTATTCCAATTCTTATAAAAAAATTGTGAGATTTTTTTAAAACTTAAAAATACAAAAATTAAAAACTAAAAAAAAAAAAAACTATTCTCTTACAAAAATTTCGATAAATTTAAGTTTAAAATAACTAACTTAAAGTTAATGGAAAAAATTAGAATTAGAATTGGTAAAAAAAATTATTATGAAATTATAAATTATTAAAATTAAAATGAAAAAAATTAGAATTATTAATTATTATAATTTTTTTTTTAAAAAAAACTATTTCATCGATTTTTCCGCAAGTCTTACGGGGGAAAAATAGGAAGAAAGCATAAAGTAGCTTTTTTAAAATATAATTTTAATTATTAAAATTAAAATTTATAATTAATTATTTCAAATACATTTTTTGAAAAGAAAAACCTATTCGTTTATTTTTCTGTAAGACTTACCGAGAAAATGGATAAAAAGATTTTTTTTTTTTAATTCTAATACAAAATGGACAGAATTTTTTTTATTCTAATATAAATAATAATTAATATTAAAAAATTATTTTTTGACCAATTTCAATTTCATTTTTTTCCAATAAATTTAAGTTAATTATTTTTAACTTAAATTTACGGAAATCTCTGTAAAAGGATAGTTTTGTTTTTAGTTTTTATTTTTTTTATTTACCATTCTTAATTTTGAATTGAAAATTAAAAAAAAAATAAATCTCACAAATTTTACATACGAATGAGACTTTAGTGAATTTCCCCATATTTTCAATTCTTAAAGGAAACTTCCCGTAAAATCTTTTCTTACCAGAAAATTTCGAATCCTTACCAGAAGTCCCAAGATTTTTTCCACTGTAAAATCTAAAATTGAAGTTGGATTTAGAAAGTTGTAATAGAAAAAGTAAAATGGAAAATACTTGAATGAGGAATAAAATGATATTTTCACGTTGTAGGACCCAAAATTTGTTAGAAATAACATGTTGAAGTTTTTTTTTTTAAAATCTAAAACTAGCATCATTTTTTAAAATTCTTTCAAACAGTTTTTCTCGGTCCATCTCGGACGAGATCAACCACGAGATTTAGTTAAAAAATTAATTTTTTTAACTTATTAATTGTTTTGGCCTTTTTGGGCCTTTTTCTATACACCTCGGCAGATTGAACATCGAGATTTTACTAATTTTTTCAAATATTATGTAATCTACCCAAATCTTATACTAAATCTTATATATTTTCAATTTCTCTCCAAATTCGATTATCTTTATCAAATATTATATCAAAATCTATGTAATTTTTTAAATCTTTAGTCCAATTTCTAATTTCCAAATCAATTTACCAATTATCTTTTGGAGGGATCTCAACTGATTGATTTTTAAATTTTGGGAAAGATTAATTTTTTTTTATAAAAAAATTAGGTAAGATATGGAAAATATATAAAATCTCGATATTAATCTCAAGCAGATTAACACTAAAAACGGTGAATTCTCGGGTAGATTATATTAAAATTTTATATATTTTTTCTATCTTACCTTTTTTTTTTGCAAAATTTAAAAATCAAAATGCAATCATCCATTTATTTAGAAAAAGCTAATTGGAAATCTAGAAATTCATATAATTCTGGAAACAAAATTTGACCTAAAGTTTTGAAAAATTACGTGAGAATTGAATATAATATTTGTTAAAGATAACCAAATTTGAAGAAAGTTTGAAAAAAATATAAGATTTGGGTAGATTACATAATATTTAGAAAAAATAGTAGGATCTCGGTGAGAAAGGCCCAAAAGTGCTAAAACAATCGATAGGTTAGAAAAAACTATTTTTTAAAAAACTAAATCTCGGTAGTCGATCTCACTCGAGATGGACTGAGAAAAATTATTTGAATGAGTTTTCAAAAAGGGTGCTAATTTTGTGAGATGAAAACTTTAACGTACTATTTCTGACAATTTACCAAATAGTTTTTGAAAAAGAGGTTAGTTTTATAAAGTGAAAACTTTTTTATGTTAAAAATAACAAATTCATCCTCTTTTTTTACGTTTTTCAGATTTTTAGTTGAGAACCCCACAATGTGAAAATTCTAATATACCTCCATCGTAAACGGTTTGATCTCTCTTCACTCTTCATCTCTTCAGTTAAATTTCTTCCTGAAAACCACTGGTCCCAACATTTCTCAAAAAACCCCTTTCCTCTCACAAAAATCCTCTTCCCTCTGTAAGAGCCCCTTCAATTTGGTTGAATCTTATGCGTTGGATTCTACACAAGTACCTTCATTTGTACAAAGGTACTTTGTTTAGAGTCCATTAATATGTTTTTAAGTATTTTCATTGTTATGATGGATGAGGTGTTTGTGTGATTTCTGGTATGTTAATCGTAAAAACCCACAAACGTTAAGCAATATTTTTAAACGGACTGAAGTTAGAGATGTCCAATTTTCCCACAGGGATGGGTCCCGCCCTGTGGGAAAAAAATTTCCCATGAGCTAAACGGGGACGGGAACGGGAAATGCATTCCCTCCAGCCCCTGTCTCGCCCCGTTCCCCATCCCTGCCCTGATTAGCTTTTACATATTTATTTAGTATAGTTATCTAATGTTATGTTATTTTTATTATTATATAAATATTATATTTAAATTCAAATTTGATTATTTATTGGGAAAGATAATGAATATGTTTAAATTAAATGTTTAAATTTAGATTATATATGTGAATAATTTGATTTCCGTTTATTTCTTTCTACTAAAAGAAATTAATTAGCTTTTTTAGGTCAAAATTTGAGTATAAATTCAAATTGTCATATAAAACTAACATTGAGTATAAATTCAAATTGTCATATAAAACTAACAATAATAAACAATTTAGTGATAAAGTTAATTATTTAATTAAAATTTGCTCACATTAGTGATTTAAACTGATTGACATTTTACAAAAAAAAAGAAAAAAAGTAACGAGAAAAAATTCCCCGCGGGGAACTCGATCCTCGCGAATTCCCCGGGAATCCCCACCTCGATTCTTTGGAAAATTTTACGGGGATGAGGAATGAAATGGGTAGCGGGGACGGGGATGGAGAATGGCATCCCCGACCCCGCTCCGCCCGTGGACATCTCTAACTGAAATAGATTTAGTTTTTTTTGGTCCAATATCTAGAAATAAGGAATTTCTATTTAGATTTACTTGAATTGATTATTTTTATTTTTATTATTTATTTGTTTATTTATTATTATTTTTTAAGAAAAGTGGGGTCTAAATTAGGGTTTTGAACATTTTTCGTAAAGTTTCTTAGTAAAGATCCTGTCATTTTTCCTATAGGTGGTGGCGATCAAGACCTTCTGGGAACAATGACCGAATTCTCAAATTTCTTGGAAAGTTTAAACTGTCTAGGAAATTTCAACAGTTTGTCATTTTTCTAGAAGGAATCGACCATGATCTTCGAGGAAAAATGACAGAATCCTCAAATTTCTTGAAAAATTCGAACTCTCCAAGAAATTTTAGCTTTATGTTATTTTTCCCAAAATGAAGCGACCATGTTTTTCCCGAAAAAATGACAAAATGCTCAATTTTCCTGAAAAGTTCGAACTCTCCATGAAATTTTAGCTTTCTATCATTTTTTCCAGAAGGAATCGACCATGATCTTCTGCGAAAAATGACAAAATGCTCAAATTTCCAAGTCATGTCATTTGGCTTAGGTTATAAATGCCTTTCCATGTTCCTATAAGTATGTATCCTATATTATTTGATATATATGTAGGTATTTAATATAGAGTCGAGGATCTTGTGTGAAGACCACTTTAAGAGTTTTTTAACCTCTTGTTGCCATCTAGTTCACACTCGTGATGTCATCTTTAGGAAGTCAAGTAGGATCTAGGTAGATATGTTTAGGCAAACTATTTTTGGAATCATTCTAGATTGTAATCTCTCCCTTAATGGCTAGCTAATACACATTTTGCTTCTTAGGGAGATTGTAGATGATAGACTAGATGTCATTTGTTTTTAATCATTTTGGGAATAGAGTGTTTTTTGGTAAGGATGAGTTTGTCCTCATCACTGGGTTTAGAGTACGAACGAGGAACAAATTTAGGTTGCCGAACCCCATTAGGCTTAGAAATCTTGTACTTTGATAATCTGTAGAAAAGGAAGCAGAATGACGCGGAAGATCAGTTTCTAGCCTTAGACTTTAGGAGTGATGAAAATGAAGTGAAGGTTTCATTTACATACTTCATTGAGTTGGTGATGATGGGGAGGGAGAAGAAATAAAATTTGACCTTAGTCTCTTAGGGATCGTGGACAATTGGGAGGTCTTCTATAATTATGACTGGAGTGGAATCATTTTCAAGAAGACGATCAGTAGTCTCAAGAAAGCATTGTCCTATGCAATTAAACGTGGCGAACTTGGGAAGATTGCGAGATACGACATGTATGGGTTCTCTTTTGCCTTCCAGGTTATTCATTCTTTTGTAGTGAACCACTATGTTCTCGATTTTTGTTATTCCTTATCTTCTTTTGAACATGTATGTGTTGGGGTTGATGACCTAAATCTCGTGGGTCCTGTAGTTTGTAATTGTACAAACATTTTATTTATTTAATAAAATATGAGATGTTTTATTTAATATTTAGTAGCATTAACCCAAAAACTAATAAACTAACATCCAATGTTATATTCTATAGCTTCAACATGTAATGTATGTAGAGACATACAGGTGGATCATGTTTAAGTGATAACCTAAATGGTTTGTAATAGATGGATAAGATTGGGTACCTTATCTTGAAGACACTTTGAATACGACCCACTTTGTAATACTTTACAATTGTTGTAAAGTGCTACAAATGATCTGATCTTGATCATTCATGTAGAGACATGTAAGTGAGGGTGTTCTATACAAAGGAGTTTGTATAAGCCTCTATACAAAGGAGTTTGTATAAGCCTCTATACAAAGGAGTTTGTATAAGCCTCTATACAAAGGAGTTTGTATAAGCCTGGACCATGAAATGACTAGTCTTATTATATAACTCTGTTAATAATAGAGACTTACATTTTACCAAGATGACCATAGTGACATGACTTGAATCCTGAGTGAGTTGTGAACTTCTACCCATGAAGGCGGTCCTTTGACTTGTATAGGTGGAATTGGCCAGATTGCTGACTCAATAAGCCTACTATTTTGGGGATTCATCTGAATGGGGAACTGGGAACATAGTTACACAAGACAGAATTCACTATTTCCCTAACGTTTGGGTAGGTAGATAAATTTCTCTCTTAGGGATTGATTCTAAAGCTTGAACAATGTGGCACCACACCTTCTTAGTTGTACTATGACTTATTGTTCACTAGAGGGATCAATAGAATTTAAGGAGTTAGATGTAACTACAGGGGCAAAATGATAATTTTGGCCCAACTGTATTTACAAGCAATTTATGAAGGGTCATCACATTGTTGACTAGTTATATCCAATGAATGGAGAGTTCGATCTTTAGTGGAGTGACCGACAGTTAAGGGATGCTGAATAATTTAATTAAAGGAGTTTAATTAATTATTCAAATACCATTGAAACTTCGGTCCATAAGGTCCCTTTGTAGCTCAATAGGGATTAATGAGAATCAATTTTGGATTAATTTGAATTGTTCAAATTAATTGAGGGAGTTAATTATATATGATATAATTAGTATAATGTATTTGATACATTATAATATAAAGTTTATTTGAGAGGTAAAAAAAATATTTGAATATGATTCAAATACTAATTATATGGATGAGATTCATATAATTATATTTAGTATAAATGTGATTTATATTAAATACCATGCATTAATGAGAGAATTTAAAAATATAGGTTATATTGTATTTGATACAATATAAAAACTATAGGTTATGTGTTATATATGATATAACATATAATTATAAATTATATATATATATATATATATATATATAAAAATAATTAGTTATTATATGTTATTATAATGTTTATTTAAATTAAAATTAATTTTAAATTTAATTTTAATTTTAAAATTAAAGTGAGGGAAATAACTCTCCTCTCCTTAATTCTCTCTTGATTTAATCGTGTGGTGCGTGATTTTTGGGTGACCATCATCTTTTTTATCGAAGATTTACAGAAAGTTTTTTTTTTCTTTTACGCTCTCTGGATTCCACGAATTATCATAAAAAACTCTTTCTCTCTAAATTTTTTTCTCTCCCTCACCCAAAACTCAGAGTCCACACACTCCAGAGGATTCTCTACCCATAAGAGAATACAGAAGGCTCCGCTTGGTGGTGTCATCATGGGGTGTTCGTGATTCTTTTTGTTCGTGACAGATTACGGAGGGATTTTGTGAAGAAATTGGTTTCTTCAAGGGTAAGTTTTTTCCTAACCCTTTATCCCTATTATTCCCTCTTCGTAGCATGCTGTAAAATTGAGTTTTTTGCATAATTTTTGTTCTATAAAATTTTTGTTATGTGAAAACAGAAATTGAGCTGATCCTTGCATCCGCAATAGAATTTCAAAGTTTCTTCAATTGGTATTGGTTTTGGTCCCAATTTTTAAAATTTTTTAGAATGCTTTTACAATTTTATGGAGGGTTGCATTCTATAAATTGGTTCATGTGATGAATGGAATGTTTTTTGGTTTGCAATTATTGGATAATTTCGAGATTGGATCATAAATTTATAGTTTTTATTTTATAATTTGGTTTGTAAGGTCCCTATGTTTTTTGGCATAATTTACAACCGAGTCTGTATTTTGAAAGTCTTGAGTCGTTTTTCTATGGATTTATGGAGAAAACGAGGCCAAAATTGGAGGAAAATCGAAGGAATTTGTACAGTAGCATTGCAACAGTGTGCCTTAGCATTGCAACACTATGAAGTGTGGAATGGAATGTTCTTTCCCTGGCATTGCAACAGTAGGTCATAGCTTTGCAACGCTCTAAGACGGAAAGAATGAATTAGTTCGCAAGTGGTTTGGTTTGTGGCTCGACTGGTTCGTGTCCGTTTCACTTGGTTCGAGCGGTTTGAGGGTGGCCCGAGTGCTGTGCGGTCTGATTCGTGGGGTTCAAGGTCCGGTTTGCTTGTTTGGTTAAGCTATTAATTTGTAATAGTTAGATTTTTTTAATTAATTAAATTAATATAAGTGTTATATTGATTTAATTAATTGTTTAAGAGTCTAATCCCGATCCAATAATTATTCAAAATATGCATGCGATGTATGATTTAATTTATATAATTATATGTCATAATGTATGTCATATAGTAAGATCCCACCATAGGTTATGCATTATTCTGTCGTGGAGACCTATGATTCTATGTCTCGTGTCCCCTATAGAGAGTGTATGCAAAGAAGAGAAACATTGAGTAAGAACTCAATCACTTCGATGATAAGAAATTCTTCTCATCAATTACAAATGTTTTAGTTTTTGTGCTGCTCTCAACAAGAAAATTTTTCCATTTCATAGTTCCTTGAAAGTCTGGTATGGAAAAGTTGACTCCCTGAAATGGCAATTTGATTGTTAAACTCTTGGAAAACCTGGCAGTTTGCTGATATTAAGCAAAAATGATTTTCTTGATTCATGTTGTTATGAACCTTCCTATTACATGATTTGAAATAATTAGATGATTTTGATATAAAAAAATTTAGTATATCTACAGACTTGATTATGGGCAATAGATATGTGTTATTGACTATAGGCAATTGATTACAGACTTCTAACTCTGTAATGGCTTTATGTCATTGATTAATGATCTTGCATTTGAATATCTCTTATTTGTTCTAAATTTGGATTGGATTGTTTTGGTATTAAACTTAGCCGTATTTTAAACTTATTTCTTTCAAAGATTTGGTTGATGAATCAACTTCCCAATGATTCACACTCAAAGGGATGGCTTAGTCCTAAGACTGATGATTCTAATGCTAATACTTTTGCACACAAACATGGGGTGGTGAGTAGTAGTTTCTTCTCTTCGCTTTCATAAGTATTAGTTACTTGGGTTGGTAAGTTGTTTATGGTTTGTCGATTACTATTAAACCACACCTTTTGGCTATTGTTGCTAATGTTTCAAAGCTTTAGTACTCTTCTTGGTCAATTCCAGACATCTTATGCGATTACTTCCAATATCTGTATGAATTAGTTATTGTTGCAAGCCACAAAAACCACATATTTGTAGGGTTCAATGTTATTGGTGAGGTTAGATAATTTATGGCGTTTTTCTTTTGTGTTTCAATTTAAGACTTTAGTGGAGGTGGTTTATTAACAGTCAGAATTGCAAATGAAAACTTGTATATACCATGTTGACAGATTGCGGACTGTTTCACATCTTATGGGTATTTTTTACGAAACAGTAATTATATATTTTAAGAACAATTAATCAATAAAAAAAGATTTTTTTCCTAGTTATTTATAAAAAAAACCTCTTACTTTGTTCATTTTTCATTTTTCATTTTTCTCTTTCTTACTAGAATGTTCCTTCGACTGTGTGAGTTTGTTTCTTGAGAGAACATTGCTCAAAGTCAATTCAAGTTGACGGAAAGGGAACACCCTACTTGAAAACTGACATGAAAAGGTGAATTAGATAGATTTGCTACAAGCATGCAATTGTTGATTAAGGTTTATTAAAGAGTTTAATGAACATTAATAAAAATTGTTTAACTATCCAAAGTAAGTGTTACTTTTAGATAAATAAGTGTTACTTTTAGATAAATTTAAATAATCACATAGTAAAATAAGTAGTCGTATTTTTTTAAGTAAAATTAACCCTAGGTAAAACACTTAGTGGGAGGAAAATGGTGTATATGATACTTCGTTTTTTTCTTTTTCACATATCTCTTCTAAATTCACACCGTGAGATCTATACTTGACCTCGAGGTACCTTTGCTTGTGTCCTCTTACAGATGGCATTTGCATGACTTTTTATTCAAACTCCAGAAATGGATATGATTGCTTTAGTTTTTGTCCTAATTGGTTTTTTCCTACAGTTGGCTCATTGGAGCAGAACTCTAGAATCTAAAATGAGGGGTTACATTTACAAGAAAATGTTAAGCAAATTAACAGTTTCTGAACCAAACAATGATGACTGATATTTACTGTAACAGAAGTTGTTCTGTATATTGGTTGAGATGGTCTCATTTCAGTGAAAGGGTACCTGATCACCCCACGGTGGCTTTTATGCTGCCTCAATAAAATATCATTGCAAAATAGATATCACATAGGGTGCATTGTATTATTTTGCTAAATTTGATTAGTTTTTCCAAATGGGTAATGCTTGAATACTAATTAAAATAAATTGTATGTTTCAGTAATTTTTTCATGATAACTTCCGCAACGTTAAATTTACTCGCACCGACATACTTACCGGTGAAAATTACACTATATGGAAAAACACAATCAACACGATTTTAATCATTGTTGACCTGATATTTGTCCTTATGGAGGATTGTTCTCCTGTTCCTGCTTAAAATGCTCTTCGAAACGTTCGAGAAGCATACGAGTATTGGATACAGGCAAATGAAAAGGCTCGAGCATACATCTTGGCAAGCCTTTCTGAAGTCTTAGCCAAGAAGCATGAGACAATGATCACTGTTTGTGAGATCATGGAGTCTTTACGGGCGATGTTTGGACAACCGTCAGCACAACTTAGGCACGATACTTTGAAAAACATTTTCAATGCTCATATGCAAGAGGAGGCATCTGTTAGAGAACATGTTCTCAACATGATGGTCTTTTTCAGCGTGCGGAGATGAATGGGTCAGTCAACGATGAAGCCAATTAGGTTAGCTTCATCTTGGAATCTTTACATGAAATTTTTTATAGTTCCATAGCAACGTTGTTATGAACAGTATTGACTACAACCTGACCAACTTACTTAATGAGCCACAGACATTCCAATCCTTGATGAAAACCAAGGAACAGAAGGGTAAGGCAAATATTGCTTCATCGTCTAAGAAGTTCTACAGAGGTTCTACCTTTGAAAATAAGTCTGTGTTTTCTTCTTTTGGCACTAAAAAGTAGAAGAAGAGGAAAGGTGGAAAAGGGAAAGCTAATCCACAAGCTGCTGCCCAGAAGGGCAAGAAGGCCAAGTCTACAAAGGGAATCTGTTTCTATTGCAACCATGAGAGACATTGAAAGAGGAATTGTCCCAAATACTTGGCAGAAAAGAAAAAGGCCAAGAAGGGTAAATATGATTTACTTGTTTTGGAGACTTGGTTAGTAGAGAATGATGATTCTGATGAGATAAACAAGCATGAAACGTAAGCATTCAGAATCAATAAGCATTCTAAATACATTTAACTTAAGTTCTATGAAGCATGTAAAACATATTATTCAGCAAAAGGGTTTCTAGAAGACAATCCTTTGAAGAATCCTCCAAATCCAAGCTGCTTTTCACGAAATCTCAGCTTCAAATCCTCAGTGAACTACCAAGAGATCTTCTCTACTATTCTCAGCCTTGAAATTGAATAGTGAAACTCAAGATTGAAGTGAAATGTGAAGGGAATGAGTGAGGGCTTCTGCAGAAACTATTTTATGCTGCAGTTTTGGAGAAATTCAGCTTCATCCTACTCTTCAATCTGAAATTGAAGTTTTTTTTATTTATTTTTTATTTTTTTTTATCTCAATCATTCATGCAATCACTGAAGGATCAACTAATGGCCACCTCAATTAGATGAAGGAAATGGGCTAGGTGTACAAAGGGGAAATCATCCACCAAATGTTGGAATTTTCCACTATAGAAAGTTGAATTTTCCATTAAATTAAAAATTGATTTTCAATTTTGATTTAATTCAAATATAAAAAATAAAAAATAATTTCTCAAATTTAATTTTAAAAATTGAAAATAAATTTGATTTTAATTAATTAAACAAATTTAATTAAATAAATAGTAATTTAATATCAAATATTAAATTAATTCAATATCTAATTTATACATGAATCCTATTCATGTAATTAATATTTAATAAATATTTAAAATATCATATACTCTCCAATTTTATATCGAATACTCTCCAATTCGATAAATTAAATGTTTAATTATATCGAAGATAATTATTCAAACCCTAATTGTAATTTGGATACTTCAATTTGAACATTTCATATTGAAATTCAATTTGAACACTTCAAATTGAAATAATTTCAAATTCACTCAATTTACTAATTTTTTACAAATTAGTAGAAGGACCTTATGGATCTATAGATCATGAGTTCCAACGATTTGAAATTAATTGGCTAAACTCTTTAAATCGAATTTAATCCATATTCGTTAACTATCAACTCACACCACTATACCTCGATAGTTGCACTCTCCTCACTATAGATATATTTGGTGTCCATTTGATTTAACCATAATTAGTAAGTCGACTCTTCATAGGTTGTTCGTAATAACGGTTGCATCAAATGTTGTTTTACTCCCGAAATTACATCTTGCTCCCTAAGTTCCACTGATTCTCTAATAAAAAAATGGTTTATGATTCAATCACTAAACCGAATTCCTCTCGGGCCAATGAAAGGGTGGGGCCCCTTGTTCTAGACCTGGATTAAGTACTTAAGAAAAAAACCTTTCTCCTATCCCTAAATCAGGTAGGCGTGAATTCTATTTTGCGCCCTATGTCCCCAGTTATCTACCTAGTCTTACTCTTGAATGGAAGGCTTATTGGGCCAGCGCTGTTGAGCTAACCCTCACCTATGCAAATTTAAGGATAATTCAGAATAAACAAGAGTTCATAGTTAGCTTAGGATTAAGATCAAGTTACCTAGGCCATCTATGCAAAATGACCAATCTTAAACAACAAAAGACGTTATAAAGTAAGAGTGACTTATTTCTTGGTTCGATCTTATACAAACTCATTGTATAGGATGCCCCTACTTCTCATGTTGATACATGAATGAATCAGGATCACTTCGTTTGTAACACCTTAAGACAAATTGTAACAACTACAGAGAGCTGCATCCAATAGTGTTACCAGAATAAGGTACCAAATCTTATTCATATACTATAGACCATTTTGGCTATTTGCTCGAACTTGATCCATCTTTATGTCTCTACATAAAGTTCAAGTATTCATATAATAACCATGGATCTTAATTTATTGGATTTAGTCTTTACAAGTGCAATTTACATTTTCAACAATAACTTTATTGAATAATGTCAAATAATATTTTTTTATAATATAATATGTTTAACTTTATAAACTGCAAGTTTTAGGATATACAACCCAACATACTCCCACTTGGACTAAAACTCTAGTGGATAGATATATACAAATATATACAACATTGAGTTCAATGAGAGAATAAATACAATAAACTAGGGCATTAGATACTCATTATTTCTCCCACTTGCCCTAGTTCTAAATATCTCGTAGACCTAGTCCCACTAGGTGACCCTCAAACACTTCAGCCGATAGGACCTTTGTAAATGGATCAGGTAAGTTGTCTTGTGAGGTTATCTACGTGACGATCACGTCTTCTCTATGTACAATCTCTCTAATGATATGGTATTTGCACTCGATGTTTCTCCATGCTTATGACTTCTAAGTTCCTTTGAGTTAGCAACCGCTCCATGTTATCACAATATAGGGTGATCGACAGGTGCATATTTGGAACTACTTCCAAATCTATCA
The DNA here is from genome assembly GCF_009727055.1 of Benincasa hispida. Lineage (NCBI taxonomy): Eukaryota > Viridiplantae > Streptophyta > Magnoliopsida > Cucurbitales > Cucurbitaceae > Benincasa > Benincasa hispida. The sequence continues at coordinate 45,664,818 of NC_052351.1, forward strand.
GGAACTTGCACAGTCATACAACTTCTTTGGCTGCTTCGCTTGCAGCTACATACTCAACTTTCATTGTGGAGTCAACAATAAAACTTTGCTTGATACTCTTCCATACTATTGTTCCTTCGTTCAGAGTGAAAACTGACCCTGAAGTTGATTTAATTGAATCCACATTGGTCTAGAAGTTAAAATAAGTGTATCCAGTATGGATTAGATCCTTATCACCATACACGAGTATATAGTCCCTCGTTCTCTGAAGATACTTGAGGATGTTTTTAACGACAATCCAATGATCATATCCTGCATTGGATTGAAATTTGCTGAAAATTCTAACTGCATATCATATATCAGGATGAATGCACAACATTGCATACATTAAACTCCTTACTACTGATACATATGGAATTCATTTCATAACATCAACCTCTTGAGGTGTCTTTGGACATTGTTCCTTAGACAGATGAATTCCATGTCTGAATGGTAACATACCTTTCTTGGAATTTAGCATTTTATATCTAGACAACATTTTGTCTATATAAGATGCTGGAGATAATGCTAAAAATCTGTTCTTACGATTCCAAACTACTTGGATCCCAAGAACATACTGCGCTTCTCCCAAATCCTTCATTTGGAACAATGATAGCAAGCCGTCTCTTGATGTCAGCCAGAAATCCTACCTCATTTCCTATGAGTAGAATATCATCAACATACAGAACTAGAAAAGCTATAATTTTGTTGACAATCTTCTTGTAAACAAAATGTTTGTCAACATTCTGTTCAAAGCCATAAGATTTGATCGCAATGTCAAATCTCATATTCTAGGATCGAGACGCTTGTTTCAACTAATAAATGGATCTATTAAGCTTGCAAACCTTTTGCTTTTGACCCTGTTGTATAAACCCTTCTGGTTGAGACATATAAATACTCTCTTCAAGATAGCCATTCAGAAAGACTGTCTTGACATCCATTTGCTAGATTTCATAATCATAAATACAACTATGGACAAGAGTATCCTAATAGACTTTATCATGGAAACCGAAGAAAAGGTTTCTTCATAGTTTACCCCTTCTCTTTGGGTGAACCTTTTTGCCACAAGTCTAGCTTTGTAGGTCTATAACTTACCAGCTTGGTCTCATTTTCTCTTGTAGATCCACTTGCAATCGATAAGTTTTACCCTTTCTGGTTGATCTACAAGATCCCAGACTGAATTGAAGTAATTACTCCATTTCAAGGTCCATAACTTTAATCCATTGGTCTTTATCCACATCTTTCTTTGCTTGTTTGAAAGTTAATGGATCCTCTAAGTTATCATCTGACATGATGACTTGAGTTTCAGTTAAACCCATGTACCGATTAGGTTGTTGCACAACCCTTCCACTACGTTGAGGCATTCTCAACTCTTGAGAAGATGTGAAATACCAGTTTCATCAACAACTATTGTTGATGGATCTACTCGTTCAATAACTCTTGTTGATTTATCTGTAATTTCTTTGGTCATTTCATTTATTATTAGCTTACTGCGAGGTTGATGAATTTTAATGTGTCTTCTACCAAAGTTTCATTTGTCGATACAAATAATTTATCCTCTTGAGGATTATAAAAGAAATCACTTTTCGTCTCTTTAGGATAGGCTACAAATAGGCATGCTTTTGAACGACGTTTCAGTTTCTTAGGATTTTGCACCAATACATGTGCTGGACATCCTCAGATCCTGAAGTGACGTAAACTACCTTTACGTCCTCTCCATAGCTTGTAAGGTGTTTTTAAAACACTTTTTGAGGGAACCATGTTCAAAATATATACTGCAGACTGAACTGTATATCCCCAAAAAGAACTTGACAATTAAGCATAACTTATCATAGAACAAACCATGTGCAACATGGTTCTATTTCTCCTTTATGCAACACTATTTTTTGAGGTGTGCCAGATGCTGTAAGTTTTGACTGAGTTCCATGTCCTCTCAAATAGTCTTGGAATTTTAAGTCCATGTACTCATCAACTCGATATGATCGAAATATTTTAAGCTTTTTACCTAATTGGTTATCAACCTTAGTCTTAAATTCCTTGAACTTTTCAAGTGTTTTAGATTTATGATGCATTAGGTAAATATATCCATACCTTGAATAATCATCAACGAAGTTGATGAAATATTCATACTCTCCTCTAGCTTTAACATTCATCGGACCACAAAAGTCTGAATGTACCAGCTCTAAGGGTTCTTTGGTTCTAAAACCTTTTCCAGAAAAATATCTTTTAATCATTTTACCCTTTAAGACAAGATTCACATGATGGTAATGAACTGTCTTTTAACTGATTTAAATGATCGTTCTTAACTAGTCTTTCAATTCTATTGAGATTTATATGACCATGTCTCAAGTGCCAAAGATAGGCATTTGGAGTAATTTTTCGTTTCTTGTTTTTCGTTTCAACTGTTTTAAACATCTCTATGGTTAAGACGACTTTTACTTCAGTTAGTTTTAACATGTACAAGTTATTTTTTAATTTTGCTAAACAAAATTTGATATCTTTCGAAGTAATGAACACTTCCTTATTTTCAAAATAAACTTTGTAATTTTGTTTCATCAAACATGAGACAGATATTAGATTCCTTTTCATAGAAGGAATGTAATAAACATTTCCAATTAAAATGTATTTATATCCTATAAATAACTTCATATCTCCCACTGCTTTAGCTGTAACAACCTCCTTGGTCCCAACCTTAAAGGTTGCTTTGCTTTTTGTGAACTGCCTCCAGGAACTAGTTTCCTGAGAGAATGTACAGATATGATTAGTGGCACCTGAATCTATTATCCAGGTTTTTTTGTCATTTTCCACTAAGCATGTTTCGATGACAAGTAAATCACATTTACTTTGTCATTCTACTATTGCATTCTCATCTATAATGTTCAAAACTTTTATAGATGAGTTGGGAGATAGAGGATATTCCTCTGTTAAAACAAAATTTGAATCATCATTTGCTAGTAATTTTGATTTGCATGTTGAATTATTATTATCGTTAATTAAAGCAGAAGCGAGTAAATCTGAAGAATTCGACATGCTGAATTTTTTTAAAAAAATCTTATTAGTAAATTGCAATTAAAACCAATTAAAGTTTTAGCAAAAAGTAATAATGTACCCATAATCATTATTTATTTGCAATGATACTATAGTGAGTCAGAATAAATACCCCTGAGGGGCAGTCAAATATACCTTCACTAAAGCAAGACATTCTTGACGAAATACTATTTCTTGAATAACTTTTATTCCTATAGTCATTTAGCTACTGTTTTCGGTCAGAAATTACTAACACTTAGTAATATGTAAGTGTAACCTTCCATTTTTAGACTTCAGAGGTCGGCCTCAACGATGCTATCGAATTGGAGAGTCAAGATTGGGAATGGACCTAAGAAATCCTATCCATTTTTGGAGTTTTAATTGTTCTAAATCCTATGTTACGGCCCTTCAAAAGGATAGCTGCGGTTAATGACTAGCTAGTGCTGCCTAAAAAAGACAACAGACGCAACATAAGAATCTCATGATCCAAACTAACGGAAGAGATCGTAAGACACGTTGACACATATATTTCACCCACTTACTATAAACTACTTCCCCCATTCACCTTGATCTTGACTCATGCAAACATTTTCTGAATGGAGCAGTCGAGGTATAATCGACACGAAGTGAAGCATGAATCTCAATGTGAACTCTTAGGGATGCGAGAGCTAAAAACAACATATCGTATATGTTATTAATCTCCTACTGAAGTGTTCTAACAACATATCATATATGTTATTAAATTTCCATTGAAGTATTCTAACAATTTATCATATATGTTATTAAAATTCCAAAGTGTTCTACTATTTGTTTGGGTATATTTATGCTCAGGTTTATACCGGCTAATTTAACAACCTAAGTCTATGTGGTTTATCCAAGTATAAAGCATATAAATAAATTTAACCTACGATGTCTAGGTGATAAACTATTTTATCACCTCACACCGCTCACGCACGCTTATAAAACCAGTTAACAATGCTTAATTATTCGGCCAGAATCCCTAGGTAGGAGGTGTTTCGTAAACCATCAACTTAAAAACCTCCAGCCTTATACAAGATTATATACCGGTTGAGTTTGTAACCATGTTTTATAAGATAACGACCTATTTTAACTATTAAAACAAGTGTTTAACCTACATGAGCATGCATCTTATTTTGTTATGGATTTTAATGTCTAATCCAATTAACTTATAAAATAATAGACATGCTTTGTATCCATAACATTCAAAAAAGGCATTCATAATTTAATATAACACTTATATTAAACATTAGAAACCCTAAACATGCATACTATATATTATAACTCTTTATAACATATATCCAATGCCTGTAACATGCTTTCTATAGTGGGATTTAAAATCTACATGGCATACAATATGCACATACATGTTTTAATTTAAAAATAACATAAATAACATGCACAAATATTTAAACAACACTAATATGGTTAAACTTTGGCATCCTAAGCAAGCAATAATAACTAAATTATTTTAAAACATGTCAAAATCTGCTCTAAAACAGTTCTAGACCGCACGAACCAACCTGAACTGAACATGAATCGCCGAAACCAGACCTCCAGACCTTCAAAATATGTTGAACCGGACTAAGGGTGGTTGAACCGAACCAGAATCCTTGAAAATTGGTCAAACCGGGCCTTTCCTGCGCGAACGACTCATGAATGCGCATTTTTTGGACTGGGATGAACAGCGTTGCAACGCTCATCCCAGCACTACGACGCCTTGAGCTGAAAGATGAAGAGGGTCGTGATACTCTCTGAACAGCGTTATGATGTTGTGAGGGCAGTAGCTCCAGTCCAGATTTCTGCTGTAGACTTTGCTTGCTTCAAGCTTTAATTACAATTAATTTCGACTCTATTGATTCCAAATAAATTATAGACTCTAGAGCACACATATAAGATGATCAAACAAGAGTTAATTACAAATTTAACTTAGGAATCAAAGAGAAAACTAATGCCAAAGTTGATTGAAACACCATATCAGTCCCCAAATATGCAATCATAGAAATTAACCCACCAAACTCACAATAACGTTAATTGAGTGCTTAAATCATGCTCTAATAAAAATTGATGGGATAAAAGAGCATGCAACGGAAGCATTCAAAATCAATAAGTACTCTAATTACATTTAATTTGAGTTCTATGAAGCATGCAAAACATATTATTCAGCAAAAGGGTTTCTAGAAGACAAACTTTTGAAGAATCCTCCAAATCCAAGCTGCTCTTCATGAAATCTCAGCTTCAAATCCTCAGTGAACCATGAAGAGATCTTCTCTACTATTCTTAGCCTTGAAATTGAGTGGTGAAACTCAAGATTGAAATGAAATGTGAAGAGAATGAGTGAGGGTTTCTGCAGAAACTATTTTCTGCAACAGTTTTGGAGAAATTCAGCTTCATCCTAATATTCAATCTGAAATTGAAGTGTTTTTTTTATCTCAGTCCTTCATGCAAGCACTGAAGGATCATCTAATGGCCACCTCAATTAGATGAAGAAAGTGGGCTAGGTGTACAAAGGGGAAATCATCCACCAAATTTTGGAATTTTCCATTATAGAAAGTGGAATTTTCCATTACATTCAAAATTGGTTTTCAATTTTAATTTAGTTCAAAATCAAAAAATAAAAAAAAATCTCAAATATAATTTTGAAAACTGAAAATATAATTGATTTTAATTAATTAAACCAATTTTAATTAATTAATTAAATAATAATTTAATATCAAACATTAAATTAATTCAACACCTAATTTATACATGAATCCTATTCATGTAATTAATATTTAAATCAATATTTAAGTATCATATATTCTCTAATTTTTTTTTAATTTCGATAAATTATAACGTTTAATTATATCGAATATAATTATTCAAACCCTAATTGCAATTTGGACACTTCAAATTGAATACCCTAAATTTAATTTGAACACTTCAAATTGAAATCATTTTGAATTCACTCAATTTACTAATTCAAGGTGTTCATCCTTATTGAATTTTCAGAATAATTTCTATTGTTTACAAACCATGAGTTTTAGGACATAAAACCCAACAAACTCCCACTTGGACTAAAACTCTGGTGGTAACTTATATATCCAATATATAAGATTGTGTTTTTTTAGTTTTATAGAGAAGTACAATAAACTAGGGCATCATCTACCCATGGTTTACCATTCGGTATCTCATACCCAATATTTCTCCCACTTGCCCTAGGTTATTAATCTGGTATTCCTAGTCTTACTAGGTGATTCTCTAAAACTTTAGCCGAGAGGATCATTGTAAACATGTCATTGTACAATAGGCTTTTAATTAAACTATATGGGAATGCATCTTATTCTCAATAATGACCAGGAAGTCACACTTTCCTCCCACTATATTGAGGTACTCTTAACTCTTTGAGTAAAATATGTCTGACCTGTCTCAACAACTCTTGTTAATAGTCAGATCTAGAAATGTTTAAACTTTCTATACTTTGATCTAGCCGTTTTTAAATATCTGAATATTTGCAAATGGCTTTTAACAATTTGATTCTTAACAGAAGTTGCTATGAGATAGAACAAACATAATTTTTCGATAATGAACATTTCATTTACAACAAAAATATATACAATTTGTTCTTTACAAGATCATAAAAGCAAGTAAGATCAAACAACAACATCTCCCACTGATCAAGCTTAGCAAGCTGTCCCCAAGAACTAGTTTGCCTGTTTAGCTTTCTCTGCTCTCTTCTTGGCAAGATACTGAAGGCAGTTTCTTTTCCAATGTCCTTCTTCGTTGCAGTGGAAACACTTTCCTTTATCTGCAGGGTCTTTCTTGCCTTTCTTTCTAGTAGGTTTCTTCTTCCCTTTTCCTTTGCCTTTCTTCACAGGAATACTCTTACTCTTCGAAGAGGAGCAACATCAGACTTGGAGGACGTTCCTCTCTTCTTAGCAGTAGTAACATTTACTTCTGATTCTAAACCCTTAGTTCTCAACATAGTCTAGTAAGCTCTAGCTCATTCAGTAGAGTAGTCAAGCTGTATTCAATTTTATTCACCAATGCATTCATACAGAATTTCAGAAAACTCTTCGGAAGAGATTTTAGAATAAAACCAATTTCACTTCACTCGTCAATAACAGTGTCGTTTACTTCCGCCACATTAAAGTGGACCATCATGTCTAGGATATGTTCACGAACAGAGGCCCTCTCTTTCATGTGGCTGTTGTAAACGTTCTTGATAGCATCATGCCTCAGGATGAAGGATGGTTGTCCAAACATCCTTCGTAGAGATTCCATAATCTCTTTGGCAGTACCCATATCCTCATGTTTCTTCACGAAAACATCAGATATGTTGGCGAGGATATAAGCACAAGCTTTATCATTCACCCTGATCCATCTATCGTACGCTTTCCGAACAGTTCAGGTTGTATTAGAGCTAGGAATGGGAGAAAAATCCTTTGTTAAGACAAACTGCAAATTTTCTATCACAAGTATCGTGTTCAAATTTAATTTCCAGGTCACGTAATTATCCCTGATCAGTTTATCCGATGCCAACAATTGTATTATTGAACTCGTCATTCTGAAATTATAAACAAATTCTATAAGTGAATTGCTTTTAAATCCAATCAAGTTTTAACAATTTTAATAATGTACCCAAGATTATTCTTTTGCAACGATATAATAATAAGACATTATTGACTAAATACTATCTCCAGAATAACTCATATTCTGATAGTCATTTAGGTACCGCCTTTGGTTAGAAATTATTAACACTTAATAATTCTGTAAGTGTAACCCTCCGTTTTTAAACGTTAGAGGTCGGCACCAACTATGCTACCGTAGTGGAGAGTCAAGGTTGGGATAGCCGTCGTTAAATGACTAGCAAAGGGCCACTTAAAGCTAACCAGCAGGTGCAATATAGGAATCTCACGGTCCAAACTAACAGANGTTCTGAATCCTATGTTACAACCCTTTGTAGGGATAGCCGTCGTTAAATGACTAGCAAAGGGCCACTTAAAGCTAACCAGCAGGTGCAATATAGGAATCTCACGGTCCAAACTAACAGAAGAGACCGTAGAATATGTTGACACATTTCCTTCACCCACTTACTATGAACTACTTCCCCCATTTACCTTGTTATTGATTCATACATCCACTTTCCGTATGGAGGTCTCTCCTAGGGTGACATAAAGTGTCATATGAATCTTACAGTGTAAACTATGTGGAGATATGGCAGTTGAAATCAAACACTTGATTTATGTTCGAACAACTTCCCTTTATTCACCAAAATCTAGATTTAAGCTAAAAAAATATTTTCCGTATGAGGTCACTCCCAGGGTGACACGAAGTACCGCTTAAATCTAAATTGTGAACTCTTAGGGATGTAAGAGCTAAGAATAACATATCGTATATATTATTAGTCTCCCACTGAAGTTTTCTAATGACTTTATCATATAGAAGTTATTGAACTACCACTAAAGTGTTCTATTTAACAAGGGTAAATTTATACTTAGGTTCTTTTCCGACTAATAAGAACAACCCTAAGTCTATGTGGTTTATCCAAGTATAACACTTTTAAGTGGATTTAAACCTATTATGTCTAGGTGATAAACCATTTTATTACCTCACATCGCTCACATATGCTCATAAAATTGGTTACCAACGCTTAATAATTGGCCATAATCCCCAGGTAGGAGGTGTTCCGTAGACCGTCAACTTAAATACCCCCAACCTTCAGCAGGATTATACATCGGTTGAGTTTATAACCCTAGTTTTACAATGTTAACGACCTATTTTAACTATTAAAACGAGTGGTTAACCTACGTGAGCATGCAACTGTTCTTTGTTATGGATTTTAAATGTCTATCCAAATTTTATAACAACTTATAAAGCTTTAGACATGCTAAACATCCAGAACATACATAAAGGCATTCAATATTTAATATAACCATTATATTAAATACAAGAAGCCCTAACATGCATATTATATATTATAACAAATTATAACATACTTTCAATACATGTAGCATGCTTCCTATGGTGAGATTTTAAATCTACATGGCATACTATATGCACATACAAGATTTATTTAATTATAACATACATCAAATGCATAAATAATTAAACACAGACTTATATGGTTTTAGTTTTGGCAAAAACAAGCAAGCAAAAGCCTAATTATTACAAAACAGTTTTTGAACTGCTTCTAGACCGCTCGAACCGCTCCAAACCGAACCTAAAAAGCTTGAATTGGACCCGGACCGTTTGAATCGGCCCATCTAAAAACCACTTGAAGTTGAACTAGATCAAACCTCAAGAGAATCGGTCGAACCGGCTACTCTCGCTCCATGTTCAATATCTCACTAAGGCTCATCGTTTAGCATTGACGACCATCGTCATGCATTTGACTGATCGTTTAGTGTTTGCGTGATCGTGTAGCACCAACACATGGCTCCTGACCAAGCTACACAATCATGTAGTGTCTTCCATCTATCGCATAGTGTCATCATCTAGTGTCGGACAATGCTACACGAGCGCTTAGTGTCTCACACTGTCGTGCATCTCCATCGTCTAATGCTAGACCTTGATCGTTTAGCGCGCGCACAAGGGTAAGCGATCATGTAGTGCTATCGCATAGCACCTCGATGCATCACTCAGCTACCACACATAGGTAAATGATCGTGTAGTGCTATCGCATAGCTGTTCAATGCATCGTTTAGCTCCCACGCGAAGCAACACGATCGTGTATTTCCATCGTATAACAATACAACACATCGTTTAGCTCCCGCAGGTACACGATCGTTCAGCGCACAACACTTCAACGCTCAATGGCCAAAGCTACATGATCATATAACTTTTCTTCAGATCGCCTAGCTCCGTAGCTAAATGATCGTCTAGCACTGAACCTCAACGACGATATGAAAAGTGGTTGAAAAACTGGAATCTGCAACTTGGCCTCTTCACTTGTTTCTTCAATTACAGCTTAATTTCAACTCTAATAACTTCAAATAAATGACAGACTCTTGGGAACACATATAAGCTCATCAAGCAAAAGCCAATTACAAATTTAATTGAGAAATCAAAGAAAAATCTAAAGCCAAAACTAAGAAAACCATATCAGTGCAACAGTTTCACACTCTCATGAAAAAACACCCACCACACCAAAATTAAACCAAATTGAATGCTTATATGATGCTCTGATATCAATTGTTGGATTGTACCATCACGCAGCAGAAGTGAAGAGGATCGATAAGCACTCTAATTCATTAATTTTGGTAGAAATGAAAACATGCTATAGCAGAAATTAATGGGTTTCAAGTCATATCTTTGAAGAACTCTTGAAATCTTGATTTCCAACTACAAAACCTCCAAATCTTTGTGCAGACCACCATAAGATCTTTCCTACTATTCTCTTGGTGCTCTAGATTGAGTTGTGGGACTCAAAATAAGCTGGAATCAAGGGAACTTGGAGAATACTCACAGCAGTAACCCAATGAAGAACTCCTTTTTCAACCGAATTTTTCAAAATAATTCTTATGATTGCATTACCTCAAAGTCACTCCAATCTTGTCAATATATTGCAGACTATCATGCAATGAGAATGGCTGCATGAGATGCAGCTCAAGCTTGGAGTAATTTAAGCTCAAGATGGTGGGTTTAATGTGAGTTACTTGAAGATGAAGATGGAAAAACTCAATTTTCCATTTGTGTATTTTTCTATTTCCAAACACTAAATTTGATTTTAAAATCACATTTGATTCTAAAATCAAAATTTATTAATTTTACAAATTATTTTCATAAATTAATTTTCTAATAAAATTAATAAATAATTATTTAAACAATTTAAAAAAATTCTAAACTCATTTAATATCCAATATAAAATTAATTTTGCACAAATCCATCTTCAATATTTAATCATATTTAAATATTTATTCTCCAATTCCATTTTTAATTGAACGTTTCAATTAACTTATCACGCTACTCTAGAGCTAATCCATTTTCGAGCTAGTAGGGGGACTTCATGGACCTACAGATCATGGGCTCCAACGATCCGAGATTAATCGGTTAAACTCATTAGACCGAACTAACCCCCATTCGTTAAGTAATGGGTCACTCCACTAAAGCCCATAGTTGAACTCCTTTCACTGTAGATATATTATGTCCACTCGATATAACCATGATTAGTAAGTTAACCCTTCACAGGTTGTTCGTAATAATAGCTGCGTCGAATCTCTGTTTTACCCCCGAAATTACTTTTTGTTCTTTACGTCCCACCGATCCTCTAATGAACAATTGTTTTGTGATCCAATCAACAAAATCGAGTCTCTCTCGGGCCAATGAGAGGGTGGGGCCCCTTGTTCAAGACCCAGAATCAGTACTTAAGGGAATAACCTCTCTACTATCCCTAACAACGAGTAAGAGTGAATTCCATCTTGTACCCTATGTCCCCAGCTATCAATCTGGTCTTACCCCTGAAATGGGAGGTTATTTAGCCGGGGCTATTGAGCCAACCCTCACCTATGAAAATCTAAGGATAATCTCGAATAAATAGGAGTTCATAGTTAGCTCAGGATTAAGGTCAAGTTACCTAGGTTATTGCTTTGAAATAGTCAGTCTTATACAGTAAACAATGTTATAAAGTAAGAGTGATTGATTTCGTGGTTCGGTCTTATACAAACCCTTTTGCACAAGGACACCCCCACTCTTCATATCCCAACATGAACGAATTAGGATCACTTCATTTGTAGCACTTTACAACTCTTTGTAACAATTACAGAGCAGGTCGCATCCAATAGTGTTACTAGAATAAGGTAGTCAATCTTATTCATATACTATAGATCATTTTGACTATTTACTCGAACCTGATCCACTTTTATGTCCACATAAAGTTCAAGTACTCATGTAATAGTCAAGGGGCTTTTAGGTTTATTGGATTTTTATCAAGCAAAATATCTATTCAATAACACCTTATTGAATTTTCAGAATAAGTTTTATTGTTTACAAACCACGAGTTTTAAGTCATAAAACCCAAAAGTAACAACTACAGAGTGGACCGCATCCGATAGTGTTACCAGAATAAGGTACCAAATCTTATTCATATACTATAGACCATTTTGACTATTTACTCGAACTTGAACCATCTTTATGTCTCTACATAAAGTTCAAGTATTCATATAATAACCATGGATCTTAATTTATTAGATTTAGTCTTTACAAGTGCAATTTACATATTCAATAACAACTTTATTGAATAAATATCAAATAACATTTTTATTGATAATAGAATATGTTTAGCTTTACAAACTGCGAGTTTTAAGACATACAGCCCAATAGATTCAGCCTGGATAATAGATTTAGGCGCCACTAACCATGCTTGTCATTCATTTCAAGGAATTAGTTCCTGGTAAAAATTGGAGGCTAGAAGATGATGATACATAGTGCAACTAGACACGTCGTCTCAATTGTGGCAGTGAGAGGACTCTTACTTACTTTACGGAATAAATAATTAGAAAATGTATTTTTTGTTCCTGATTTAAAGAGGAACTTAATTTCTGTAAAGTGTTTGATTGAACAAAAATATTCTGTACATTTTCATATGAATAAAGCGTTTATTTCTAAGAATGGTATAGAACTTTGTTCTGCTAAGCTGGAAGATAATCTTTATATGCTAAGACTGTTAACAACTAAAGCAATCCTGAGCACTGAAATGTTTAAAACTGCAATAACTCATATTAAAAGACTTAAAATTTCTCCTAAGAAAAATGCCCAACTTTGGCACCTAAGTTTAGGATATAAATCTCAATAGGATTGAGAGACTGGTCAAGAATTAAGTTGGAAGCGAGTTAGAAGAAAATTCTTTACCTGTGTGTGAGTCATGCCTTGAAGGAAAAATGACTAAAAGATCTTTTATTTGAAAAGTTCACAGAGCCAAGAACCCTTAGAACTTGTACATTCAGTCCTTTGTGGTTCGATGAATGTTAAGGCAGGAGAAGGGTTTGAACATTTTATCACTTTTACTGATGATTATTCTAGGTACGGGTATGTTTATTTAATGCAACATAAGTCTGAAGCCCTTGAAAAGTTCAAGCAGTATAAGGTTAAAGTTGAAAACACCTTAAATAAAACCATTAAAATATTTTGATTTGATCGAGGTGGAAAGTATTTGGATCTAAAATTTCAAGACTATTTGATAGAAAATGGAATTGTATCCTAACTCTCGGCACCTGGTGCACCTCAGCAAAATGGTGTATAAGAAAGGAGAAATAAAATCCTATTGGACATGGTTCAATTTATCATGAGTTATGTTTTCCTACCAGACTTGTTATGGGGTTATGCAATACAGATTACAGCTTACATTTTGAACTGTGTTCCATCCAAAAGTGTTACTGGAACACCTTTGGAATTATGGAATGGTTGTAAAGGTAGTTTACGCCATTTCAGGATCTGGGTTTCCCATCACATGTGTTTGAGGCAAATCCTAAGAAATTGGAACCTTATTCAAGATTGTAGTTGTTTGTAGGTTACCTTAAAGGAATGAGAGGTGGTTACTTCTATGATCCTAAGGACAATAAGGTGTTTATATTGACAAATTCTATCTTTTTAGAAGAAGACCACATAAGGTTGCATAAACCCCACAATAAGATTGTGTTGAGTGAACTTTCCAACGAAACTGCTAAACTTTCAACAAGAGTTGTTGAAGAACCCAATATATCAACAAGAGTTGTTGAAGTTGAATCATCTAGTAGGTCAAATCCACCTTAAATTATGAGGCCTCAACGTAGTAGAAGGGTTGCGAATCCACCTGTTTGTTATATGGGTTTAACAGAAACTTTAGCTATCATAGCTGATGGAGATGTTGAGGATCTATTGTCTTCCAAGAAGGCAATGGAGGATATTGACAAAGATGAGTGGATTAAAGCTATGGATCTCGAAATGGAGTCTACATACTTCAATTGAATTTAGGATCTTTTAGATCAACCTGACGGGGTAAAACCTATAGGTTTCAAGTAGATCTACAAGAGAAAACGGGGTACTGATGGAAAGGTGCAAACATTTAAGGCTAGGCTTGTGACAAAGGGTTATAACCAAGTCGAAGAAGCCTTCTATGAGGAAACTGTCTCATCTGTTGCCATGTTGAAGTCTATCCAGATCCTCTTGTCCATTACCTCATATTATGACTATGAGATTTGGCAAATGGATGTCAAGACTGCTTTTCTGAATGACAATCTTGAGAAGACCATTTATATGGAGCAGCCTGAGAGATTTATAACCTAAGGTCAAGAGTAAAAGGTTTGCAAGCTTAATTGGTCATTTATGGATTGATTCAAGCTTTTCAATCTTGGAATATAAGATTTGATACTGCGATCAATTCTTATGGCTTTGAAAAAAATATTGATGAGCCTTGTGTATAAAAGAAAATCATCAATAGTTCAGCAGCTTTTCTAGTGTTGTATGCAGACGATATCCTATCATTGGGAATGATGTAGGTCTACTGACTGAAATTAAGAATTTTCTAGAGACCCAATTTCAAATGAAAGAATTGGGAAAGGCTCAATTTCTTCTGGGCATCTAGATCTTTAAAGATCGAAAGAAAAAAATGCTAGCCCTGTCTCAGGCATCGTACATTGACAAGATGCTTGTCAAGTTTTCGATGCAGAACTCCAAGAGTGGTTTGCTCCCTTTCAAGCATGAAGTTGTATTGTCTAAGGAATAGTGTCCTAAGACACCTCAGAAAGTTGAGAAAATGAGACGGATCGCTTATGCATCGATTGTTGTTCGCCTAATGCATGCAATGTTATGTACTAGACATGACATCTGCTATGCGGTAGAGATAGTCAGTAGATATGAGTCTAATACAGGATACACAAACTCTAATTTTCAGATTGATAAAGATTCTAGAAAATCCACATCAGGATCAGTGTTTACTCTTAATGAAGAAGCAGTAGTCTGGAGGAGCACCAAGTAGGGGTGCATTGCTGACTCCACTATGGATGTTGAGTATGTAGCAGCATGTGAAGCTGCTAAGAAAACTGTATGACTCAAGAAATTCCTGACCGATTTGGAAGTGGTCGCAGACATGTCTAAGTCCATCAATCTATATTGTGATAATAGTGATGTTGTGGCGAATTCTTGAGAACCTAGGAGTCACAAGCGTGGAAAGTATATAGAGGGAAAGTATCATATCATACGAGAGATTGTGCATTGAAAATATGCGATTGTCATGCAGATAGCTTCAGAACACAACGTTGCTGATCCATTTACAAAAACCCTCACGGCTAGGGTCACTTTCAGAGTATGGGTCTATGGGACAAGCCACATCTAGTCTAGAACAAGTGGGAGATTTTGCACTGGGTGCGTATTATGCCCCAGTTTATTGTTTTATGTGTACTTTTATATTAGTGTGACGTTTATATTGTACACTTCACTAGCTTTAGGAAAAGTGAGAGAATGTTGGGGTTGATGCCCTAAATCTCGTTGGTTCTGCAGTTTGTAATTGTAATGTACAACTATTTTATTTATTTAATAAAGTATAAGATGTTTTATTCGACATTTAGTAACATTAACCCAAAAACCAATAAACTAACCTCCAAGGTTATCTTCTGTAGCTTAAACATGTATGTAGAGACATACAGGTGGATCAAATTTAAGTGATAACCTAAATGGTCTATAGTATAGGGATAAGGCGAGGTACCTTATCTTAGTGACACTACAAATATAACCCGCTTTGTAGAAGTTGCAATTGTTGTAAAGAGCTACAAATTATTTGATCCTGATCATTCATGTAGAAACATATGAGTGGGGGTGTTCTATACAAATGGAGTTTGTATAAGATCGGACCACGAAATGACTAGTCTCATCATATAACGTTGTTAATAATTGAGAATTACATTTCACCACGATGATCATAGGTGACATGACCTGAATCCTAAGTGAGTTGTGAACTCCTGCCTATGAAAGCGGTCCTTTGATTTGTATGGGTGAAAGTGGTCAGATTTTCGACTCAATAAGCCTACTATTTTGAGGATCCGTCTGATTGGGGAGTTGGGAACAAAACTACACAAGACAGAATTCACTCATTCCCTAACGTCTGTTTAAGTAGATAAATTACTCCCTTAAGGGCTGATTATAGGGCTTGAACAATATGACGCCACGCCCTCTCTTGGCCCGAGAGGGGTTTGGTCATAGTTGGACTATGATTTATTGTTCATTAGAGGAATCAGTGATACTTAAGAAGTTAGATGTAACTATAGGGCAAAAATGGTAATTTTGGCCCAACTGTACTTACAACCAATTTGTGAAGGGTCATCAGATTGTTGATTGGTTATATCCAATGAATACATAAATTTCTGTAGTGCAAAGAGTGCAACTGTCGGTCTTTAGTGGAGTGACCGACAATTAATAGATGTTGAATAAATTAATTAAAGAAGTTTGATTAATTATTCAAGTACCATTAGAGTTTCAATCTATTGGTCCATAAGGTACCATCTGTAGCTCAATAGGGATTCATGAGAATCAATTTTTTTTTTCGTACGCTCTCTTTGGATTCCACAAATTAACACAAAAAACTCTTCCTCTCTAAAATTTTTCTCTCCCTCACCCAAAACTCAGAGCCCATACATTTCTGAGGATTCTTTACCCAAATGAGAATATAGAAGGCTCTGTTTTGTGGTGTCATCATTGAGTGTTCGTGACAGATCGAGGAGGCATTTCGTGAAGAAATTGGTTTCTTCAAGGGTGAGTCTTTTCCTAACCCTTTATTCCTATCGCTCCCTCTTCGTAACATGCTGTAAAATTGAGTTTTTTTTTTTTTTTTTTTTTTTTTTTTTTTTTTTTGTATAATCTTTGTTCTGTAAAATTTTTGTTTTGTGAAAATAAAAATTGGGTTGATTCCCGCTTTCGCAATGGAATTTCACAGTTTCTTCAGTATGTTATAATTATGATTTTTTTTTATTTAGGTGTGTGCATATGAGACAATTTTGTCTCTTAAAATCGGGTTGCCGTTCGTACCAACATCATGATGATTCAATTTTTATCTCAATTGGAGTGCATCCATTCTTCTTCTTACCATGAACTATGTAAGGATATTTCTTAGTCAAAACAAGTAAGAAAATAACTGTCTTCTAGTTTTTCTAATTGGGTTTAGGGTTTAGGGTTTATGGTTCTAATACACTAAATGTGTTTGATAGAGGCAAGGAATGTAGTGACCATTACATTGTTAATCTGCATAGGGAAGGAAGCTCATATGTCACGTACAGTTGCAACTCTTGAGGCATGTGTTTTGTCTCCTGAACTGATCAATTTACATCCAATAAGAGCACCTGAAGATCAGGATGAGGTTATTGTGTGTCTGATGTAGACCATCACGAGAAGGATCTTATCCAACATCATGAAGATGATCCTCTTCCCATTGATGGGAATAGGAGGCTGCTGGTCATCAAAGGGCTAGTCAGGAAGATGTTTGTGATGAAGGCCTCCTCTTTGCTGACGATCATAGTACTTGGAATGATGCTCCTCATGAGGATGTTTAGAGAGCAGTCAGAAGGATGCTTGTTTTGAAGGAACTCTTATACAAGAATACCATTGAGCGAATGCAGATCTTTCCAATTCATTATGACAGAATTTTCACATTTACATTCACACATACAGATATACATTAACAACTAAATTACCAGCATGCTTTCAAAATAAACAATATAGAGAACAAGACACTTACCAGTTGAAGACACTCTTCTCGACAAAACTCGTTCTCACAAGAACGGTCTTCTTGCACTTTTACTTGAATGGCTAGCTATTGCTCAACAACACCCCAGTCGTCTACCACGAACGAACACCACACAAACAATAAGAAATGGGGATGACACCACCACTCAGAGCCCTTAGTATTCTCGGAGTGAGAATCCAAAGTGTGGGCTTTGTTCGGATTTGGTAGAGGTGAGAAGGAAAAGGGATCATGTACTGATCAAGCAAGTGGGAAAAGGCAACGACTATCGTATAGTCAAGATGCTTGATCGTTTAGGCAAGGTATACGATCGTATAGAAAAAGCTATGTGATTGTCTATACGATCGTTTAGTGAAGCTCAGGTGCTACGTGATCTTTTAGGAAAAGGTGGGCGATCGTTTAGAAAAGCGCGCGCGGGGTGAGTGATTGTTTAGTAAACTGATGCACTATCATATAGGCTCTAAACTACTAAGTGATTGATTGCAAACACCTCGTGAGAAATTTTAGCGTCTTTTATATCTCCTTGCAAAATGAAAACAATTTTCATTTTATTCTTCAGTTACGCAAACCGAATTGAACTCCAACTAATGCATGGTTATGGAGATAACTTCGGGCAATTATCCCATAACTGTCCAATTAATAAAATAATAAATATAATCATATTATATTCATAACCTACAGTTTGATATCATATATCAACCATAGTCTTTTCTCCTTTACTTAATATAAACCATATTTATATCCAATTTCCTCCAAATTAATGTATCTCATACATTTAGTCGATCATGTCATATATAATTAACCAGTTCAATTATATCATATATAATCGAACTCCTACTTGTCAATTTGAACATTTCAAATTGACGCAAAAACTAATTTCCAACTTATATCCAAGCTACCAAGGGGACCTTATGAACCTATGGCTCGAAGCTCTTAACGGTATGTGAATAGCTGACTAAACTCTTTAGCCACGAGATCCACTATTCGTTAACTACCAGACATTCCACTAAAGACCGACAACTGAACTCTTCTTACCATAAATATATTTCTGTGTCCATCGGATATAATCATTCATGAGTATGATAACCTTTCACAGATGCTCGTAAGTACAGCTGGGCCAATTTACCGTCTTGCCCTTGTAGTTACATCTGACTCCTTAAGTACCACTGATCCTTCTAATGAACAATACAACATAGTCTTACTATGTGTGAACACCTCTCGGGCCATGAGAAGATGTGTGATGCCACATCGTTCAAGCCCCGGGATTAGCCTTTAAGGGAGCAATCTATTTACTTACCCTTGCTTTGGGGAAGGAGTGAATTCCATCTTATGTAGCTGAGTTCCCAGCTCCCTTAAGTCTCTATCATGAATGGTGTTATATAACGAGACATTAACACTTCGTGGTCTTATACAAACTCTTTGTATAGGACGCCTCCACTTGCATATCCCCACATGAATGATCAGGATCAAACCATTTGTGGCAAGTCACAACACTTGTTACCATTCCACAAAGTGGGTTGCATTCGTAGCGTTACTAGGATAAGGTTTCCCTTCTATATCCATATACTATAGACCATTTTGGATATCACTTAAGTTACATGATTATCAGGGATTTTAGTTTATTGGTTTGTGGTAAAGCAAATAAAACATCCAATGTGCATAGTCAAGAAGTAAAGTAAATATCATATATTATACATCACAAGCGTTCGTACAAACTATGTTTACAAACTACAGGACACAAACTTTAGGGCATCATCCCCAGCATGTTATTAGGACCCGTTTACTTCCCTCGATGGCACCCCTGCAGAGGACGATCATGAGACTTGGGACGATACCCTCTGTGATGTTCACGTACGTGGATGGGCGGAGTTGAGTATTAAATAGAAGACTTTTATTTCAATTTATCCATGTAAATTTATTTCCAACATTAAGAAATACGTGCAACGCTTGTAGTTCAGACTAGTAAATATCAAAGTTGGTTCAGTTCGGCCCAGTTTGGACCGGATTTTACACACCCGTAATTGGGACCCTCAAGTTTAGCATGTATTTAAAATGGAACGCGGTACACTTTTAAGGTTTCAAATTGAAGTTGTGGGTCTGAAAATTTATGTTAGGTAAGTTAGGTAAAAGTAAAATTGCAAGCAATTAAACGAACTCTTAATGGGGGGTATATTAGACTTTTCACATTGTGGGGTCCACTAAAAATCTAAAAAGGTAAAAAAAGAGGTTAGAAAAAGAAGTTTTTGAAAACGGGGTTACTTTTGTCCTCTAAAAAACATTTAAGGTTAGAAATAGCAATTTCTCATAAAGAAAGTAGTAAGATATCAAAATACATTTAGAGATATTTAACCCAAAAATTAGAGCGGTTTAATTAAGGTCAAATTATAAAAATTGTCGTTGAACTTTATATTTTGTGTAAAAAATACTATTGAACTTTCAAAGTTTCAAAAATACCCTTGAATTTTAGAAAAGAGTTAAAAAAATACCCTTGTCGTTAATTTTGGATGAAAATGTTAGTATTTTGTTTCAAAAATACACTTGAACCTTCAAAAGCTTTAAAAAAATACCCTTAAACTTAAAGAAAGGTTTAAAAATATCCTATTATTAATATATGAACATAAATCGTTAATACCTCTGTTACAAAATCGAAAATTAAAGAATATAAAAAACGTAAAAAAAAAAGTAGAGAAGATTGACACACAGATTTACATTGTTCACTAACAATGGTTAGCTATGTCCATAGGATAGAGGGAGAATAATATTATTAGAGAACGTTACAAAAAAAATAGAATCCGCCAAATGATGCTTATAAGGTTCGAGAGTTTATACAGTGTACTTCTCTAAACCCTAAGTGGAAAATGACAAGATTTAAATAATTAAATATATCCAAAACCAATTCTAATAGGTTTAGGATTCAAGGCATTCTAACAAATCTTCATTTTGACTTGAAATCTCCTATACCAATTATGATTAGGATACAAGACATGCTAACAAATCTCCATCTTGACTTGAAATCTCCTAAATCAATTTGGATTAGAATTCAAGGCATTCTAACAAATCTCCACCATGACTTGAAATCTCCTAAACCAATTTGGATTAGAAAACAAGGCATTTAAACAAATCTCCACTTTGACTTGAATTCTCTCACAAATAACAGATGTACTAGTTGCAACATAAAACACATTGCCAGACATACCCATACTTCTCCCTCATGCCTCAAAGTGTCCCACAAAGAGGACCACTAACAATTCAAAACATTCAGTGAGTCCAAATAATGCTGGAACTTGCCTTGTGGAACCGGCTTGGTGAACATATCAGCAGGGTTATCAGCAATACCAATTTTTATCACTTTAACTCTCTACTCACCTCTTAAGAAGTGATATCTTACATAGACGTGCTTAATTCTCTCATGATGAACTTGATCCTGGGCTAGGCATATTGCACTCAAACTATTACAATATACAATAGCTTGGTCATAATGCAAACCAAGATCACGAATTAATCTCCTAAGCCATATTCCCTTTGTAGCAACTTCTATCAAGACCATGTACTCTTCTTTAGTAGTAGACGAAGTAACTGTAGCCTATAAGGTTTCCTTCCAACTAACAACAGAACCACCAAGAGTGAACACATAGTAAGTCATAGACCTCTTACTGTCAACATGTCCAGCATAGTCAGAATCAGAATAATCGGTCACCAAACACTTTGTGTCATTCCTATAAACAAGACCAACATTAGACGTACCTCTAAGGTAATGAAAAATCCTTTTAACAGCTTATTAATGCTCATTCCCAGGTTGACCCATGAACCTACTGACAACACTAACAACATGGGCAATATCAGGCCTAGTACAGACCATAATATACATCAAACTTCCCACTACACTAGCATAAGGAACTCGAGACATGTACTCCTTCTCAGCTTCAGACTGTGGTGAAAGCACAGATGACAAACGAGCATTTGCAGCACTGGGAGTATCTATAGACTTAGTTACATACCAAACTTGGACAATATGTTCATAATATAGCCTTTTTGTGACAAGAAGAGCTTATTCTATCTTTTTCCTTATTAATCTCCATACCCAAAATTTTCTGAGCAGCACCCAAATCCTTCGTATCAAACTTAGTATTGAGAAGATTCTTTAATTTCAGAATGTTAGACTTGGACTTTACAGTTATGAGCATATCATCTACATATAAAAGTAGCTAAAATCAAACCATCATCAGCTTTATTTTAATAACATAAAAATCATACTGATTCCTATTATAGCCAAGTCCAACCATATAGCTTTCAAATCGTTTGTACCACTGACTTGGAGACTACTTTAACCCATACAAAATTTCTTCAACTTGCAAACATAATCTTCTTTACCAGGACACTAAAGCCCATCTGGCTAGGTTATATAAATCTCTTCCTCCAACTCTCCATGTAAGAAAGCTGTCTTCATATCTAGTTGCTCGAGTTCCAAATTCTAATGTGCTACTATAGCTAGTAACACCCTGATAGAAGTATGTCTGACTATTGGTGAGAAGATCTCATTATAATCAACTCCTTTTCTCTATGTGAACTCTCTGGCAACAACTCGAGCGTTATATTTAATGCCCTCTGAAGGTGATATTCCCTCATTTTTCTTGAAGACCCATTTATGAGTGATAGTTTTTCTCTCCTTAGGTTGTTTAATTAATTCCCAAGTCATTGAGCTGACTCACTACATGACACAACTTCTCTATAGGTGAATGGCTCATGAGGATCCACTTTTCAGCAATCTGCACCACAAAAGTAACCATATCTTTAAAACTGTACCTCACAAGAGGTCTAACACCAGCTCTTCTAGCTCTTTCACGAGCTATGCTCGATTGATCTACTTGTGAGCTAGAATTCTCAGGCAAAAAAACTTCTGATATTTCAGGCACATTAGTTTCTAGTTGCACGTCAGTTTCTATAGTAACGTGCTGATCTTTTCCACTTTGATGTTGTAATTCATTCACAGCTAAAGTGAATTGCATCTTCATTTATTTATCAACACTACTACTTTCTCCCACATTAGTAACCGTCACAAAAGGCTTCACAGTTGAGTTAAGCATATAATTTTCATCAAATATTACATTCCTACTAAGTATAACTTTATTCTCAGAAGGTGACCAATCTCTTAACTACGTCCCTAAAACCCACAAATATACCCTTTTTAGCTCTCGATTCTAATTTACCCTCATTAACATGATAGTCGATAGTACAACCAAAAACTCTTAATAAAGAATAATCTGCAGGCTTACCAGACCACACCTCGTAAGGTGTTTTACAATCAGTAGTTGTGTAAGATTCACGATTGATTAGATAGCATGATGCATTTACTACTTCTGCCCAAAACCTTCTGGCCAACCCTGCATTAGAGAGCATTCTGGGAGTATCCCTGATAGTGTGCTGGTGAATATGTTGGGGTTGATGCACTAAAGTCTCGTGTCCTCTAGTTTGTAAACAGTTTGTACGTACACTTGTGTTGTATAATATATGATATTTACTTCACATCTAGTATTTTGTTTAGTTGCTTGTTTTATTTGCTTTACCACAAACCAATAAATATAAAATCTCTGGTTATCTGTATGTGACTCAAGCATGTATATGGTGACATACAAGTGGATCATGTCTTAAGTGATAACCAAAATTGTCTGTAGTATATGGATATAGGAGGGAAACCTTATTCTGGTAACGCTACGGATGCGGCCCACTTTGTGGAATGGTCATAAGTGTTGTGACTTGTCACAGATGGTCTGTTCTTAATCATTCATGTTGGGGACATGTAAGCAGGGCGTCCTATACAAAGAGTTTGTATAAGACCTGACCACGAAGTGTTAACGTGTCATTATATAACACCGTTCATGATAGAGACTTCACTTCACTAGGATGACCATAGGTAACATGACCTCAATCCTGAATGTGTTGGGAACTCCTACCATTGAGGGCGGTCCTTTGATTTGTATGGGTGCGAATGGCCAGGTCGCCGATTCAAACCTACCATTTTGAGGATTCGTCTGATTTGGGAGCTGGGAACTCAGCTACACAAGATGGAATTAACTCCTTCCCCGAGGTAAGGGTAAGTAGATAGATGGCTTCCTTAAGGGCTGATTCCAGGGCTTGAACGATGTGGCGCCACACCTTCTCTTTGCCCGAGAGGTGTTCACACATAGTTGGATTATGTGTATTGTTCATTAGAGGAATCAATGGTACTTAAGGAGTGAGATGTAACTATAGGGGTAAAACGGTAATTTGGTCAGGCTGTACTTACCAGTATCTGTGAAGAGTCATCATACTCATGATTGGTTATATCCGATGGATACAAAAATATATCTATGGTAAGAAGAGTTCAACTATTGGTCTTTAGTGGAATGCCTAACAGTTAACGGATGGTGGATCGCGTGGCTAAAGAGTTTAGTCAGCTATTCACGTACCGTTAGAGCTTCGAGCATAGGTCCATTAGGTCACCTGGGTAGCTTGGATAAAGTCGAGAATCAGTGTTTGGGTTAATTTTAAATATTCAAATTGAAAAGAGGAAGTTCAATTATATATGATATAATTGGACTGGTTAATTATATATGATATAATTGGCTAAATGTATGAGATACATTATTTTGGAGGAAAATAGATATAAATATGATTTATATCAAGTAAAGGAGAAAATACTATAGTGGATATGTGATATCAAACTATAGGATAAAAATATAATATGATTATATTTATTAATATTTTAGTTGGTTAATTATATGATAATTAACTCAAAAATCACGTTTGGACGTGGGTTAGTGGGAATGAGTCAGTTATTGTAACCGATGAAATAAAAATGAAATTGTTTAATTTTGAATCGTCCGTCGTCGTCGTCCAAAAAGAATAGAGAGAGCGCGTATTGGTAGAAATTAAAACGACCGCTTAAGAATTTCAAGAGCCTACGATAGTTCTTTCTGCCTAAACGATCGTCCTCTTCGTGCCTAAACGATCGCACACTAGTTCCTAAACGATCGCATAGTGTGCCAATTTTGCTAAACGACCGTATACCTTTTCCTAAATGACCGTTCAGTAAAATCTACACGATAGTGTAGCTTTTCCTAAACGATAAGCATTTTGTTATGTGATAGCGTCTTCTTCCCTCCCCTTCCTTATCACCTACACGATCCATGCTTCCTCCTTCCTCTACCAAATTCACCAAAGACCACGCTTTGGGTTCTCACTTTGAGAATACTCGGGGCTCTTTTCTAGTGTGTTGTCCCCGCGGTGTTCGTGTTCATGCCATTGTTTGTGCTGCTGTAGTCAAAACTGCTGCTGGGCATTGGTTTATCGGGTGGAGAGTTCCGCTGCTTTGAGTCCCGAAGATTGAAGATTTTCTTCAAGTAGTATGGAAACTCTCCCCCTCATTTATTTCTTGTTCATAGCATGCCGTTAATTAAGATTTGTTTTTGTAATTGTGCGTTTGAATGTACGTTGTTGTATTTCGGTCACTGTAAGATCAGAGCGATCCAAACTCGCTCATGAAACTTTTCTGTAAGAGATCCTTCAGATAATCCCCTCAGCTTTACAAAACTCATTAAATTCAGATCTACAGAATTCCAAACTATTATTAGTTCGCTAGTTTGATTTTCAATCAATATCTTCCACTACTTGAAATTCTTGAAGTAGTGGAAGATATTGAATAGTCATCGATTATAGACATAAAATACCTACTGCCTCCAATAGAATCAACTCTAGAAGGTCCTCAATAGTCTGAATGAATATGACCAAGTATCCCTTTTGTACAATGAATACCTCCTAGAAACTTATTGCGATGAAGCTTCCCAAATACACAATGTTCACAAAATTCAAAATCATGCACCTTGTGCCCACATATAAGATCCTTTTTTACAAAATTTGCATCCCTTTTTCACTCACATGACTAAGTCTCATATGTCATAACTTAGTCATATCATCCTTGTGAATGACAGACGATGCAACAACAACATAACTTATTATTGTGGAACTTAATAGAAAATATAGTGATCCACGTTTAATGCCTTTCAGAACTATCTCAGAACCCTTGTAGACATACATCGCTCCACCTTTACCTTTAAAATTGTAACCCTTTCTATTGAGTATACTAAATAATATCAAACTCTTCGTCATTAATGGAACATGCCTAACCTTGTTTAAAGTGTAGAAGACACCATTATGTGTTTGTATCTTGACTCAACCGACTTTAACTATCTTGCATACTACACCAATAGCTAATATTCCCTTCGCCTATTTGCTGATACATTGAGAACCACTCACTATTTGGACACATATGATAAAATGCCCAGAATAAAGCATCCACACATCATCAGAATATGAATGTACATTCACAACTAAATGTAGATCTACTTCAGAATTGATCTCAACTTTTTCAGGATCAATCTCAACTTATGCAATAGAGGCATTAGCTTTCTTTTGTCACTCTTTCCCTTATTTTCTTTATATCTTTTTATCTTAGGACATTCGGTTTTCCAATGCCCCTTTTCTATACAATGTGACAAACATCATTTGACTTAGAATCCTTTGACTTCGAAGACTCATTATTTTGGTTCGACTTTTGCTTACCAAAATTCCTATGTGTTGGGGTTAATGCCCTAAAATCTCGTGTTCTATAGTTTATAAACAGTTTGTACGAATGCTTGTGTTATTAAGATATGATATTCACTTCACATCTTGTGTTATTGCTCAGTTACTTGTTTTATTTTCTTTACCACAAACCAATAAACATAAAATTCCTGATTATATGTATGTGTCTCAAACATGTATGTGGTGATATACAAGTGGATTAGGTCTTGAGTGATAACCAAAATGGTCTGTGGTATATGAATATAGGAGGGAAACCTTATCCTGGTAATGCTACGGACGCGGGCCACTTT
>NC_052351.1:45693705-45805757 GCF_009727055.1 Benincasa hispida
AACCTACCATTTTGGGGATTCGTCTGATTTAGGAGCTGGGAACTAAGCTACACAAGATGGAATTCACTCCTTCCTCGAGGCAGGGGTAAGTAGATACATGGCTCCCTTAAGGGCTGATTTTGGGGCTTGAACAATGTGGCCCCACACAACTTTTCTTGGCCCGAGAGGTGTTCACACATAGTTGGACTATGTTTTATTGTTCATTAGAGGAATCAGAGGTACTTAAGGAGTGAGATGTAACTATAATGGCAAAACGGTAAATTGGCCCAACTGTACTTATGAGCATCTGTAAAGGGTCATCGTACTCATGATTGGTTATATCCGATGGATACAGAAATATATTTGTGGTAAGAAGAGTTCAGCTATTGGTCTTTAGTGGAATCACTAACAGTTAACGGATGGTGGATTGCGTGGCTAAAGAATTTAGTCAGCTATTCACATACCGTTGGAGCTTCGAGCCGCAGATCCATTAGGTCACCTAGATAGCTTGGATAAATTCGAGAACCAGTGTTTGGGTTAATTTGAAATGTTCAAATTGACAAGAGGAAGTTCAATTATATATGATATAATTGGACTGGTTAATTATATTTGATATAATTGGCTAAATGTATGAGATACATTATTTTGGAGGAAATTAGATATAAATATGGTTTATATCAAGTAGAGCAGAAAATACTATAGTATATATATGATATCAAACTATAGGGTATAAATATAACATGATTATATTTATTAATTAAATTAATTGATTAATTATTTGATAATTAAATGATTAATCCACGTTTGGACGTGGGAAGTGGGGCCGCGAAAGTTATGGTAACTGGTGGGTTAAAGCAATGAAAATCATTTTCATTTTATTATCAATCATGCATTCGTATTGCCTACGCCTAAAAAGAATCCGTGAAAATGATCGCGAGAGCCTATGCGATAGAAGCTCGTTCATCTAAACGATCGTCTACTTCTCGCGTTCTCTAAATGATCATATACATCTTTTCTAAACGATCGTTCAGTTTTTCCTAAAGGATCGTGTAGTTCTACTATACGATAATCATTTCTACTATACGATAGCAGAGTTCATCTCCCACTTGCTTATTGTCTACACGACATCTTCTCCTCCATCCTCTACCAAACTCACTAGAGCCCACTCTTTGGGTTTGACGCCGAGGATACCCGGGTTTCTCTTGTGGTGGTGTTGTCCTCGCGGCATTGTTCGTGTATGCTCTAATCGTGCTGTTGCAGTAGACAGACTCGCTGGATGCTGGTAGATTGGTGGGAGGTTTTCCGCTACTGAGGGTTCAGACATACGAAGACAATCTTCATCTGGTATAAACCCTTTCCTTGTGTTTTATTTTATTCAGAGCATGCCGATAATGAGTTTTATATGCATAACTGTATGTATGGAATGTATGTCGTTTGTGTTTTGATCACTGTGAAATCACAGCGATCTAAATCCGCTCATGGAACTCTCGGTATGAGATCCTTTAATTGGTATCAGAGCCAGGTTTCTAATACTCCGATTTCATTTGTTGCAAAAAAAGAACGTTTACATTCATGGTGGGTGAATTTATATGTTGTTAATCCTGTTGTGGATGTGCCAGATTAATGGATGTTTTCGGGATGAATTGCCTCAATTTGTTTAATTCCTTTTACATTTGCGGTTGTTTGTAAAGGCCTCTATGTTTTTGGGCATAAATAATCGTAATCGAGTTTGTATTCAAAGTGTTGAAGTATTGAGTCGTTCGTCGAAGTTCTGGGCAAAGGTTGCAGCTCTTTGAGGAAAGAGATGATCTAGGGTTGATCGCATCGTGCAGAAAAGGTTCTATGCGATCGCTGTCCATCGCATTGTGAAGATAAAGGACTATGCGATCGTGGTTGAACGCATCGATTGAACGATGGGGTATGCGATCAAGAGTTGGTCGTATCAGATTGATGATCGGGCATGCGATCGCTGAGTATCATTTAATGCACGCACGAGCTAGACGATCGTTTAAGGTCAGCAAGCTTCATCGCTTAGTAACTAATTAAACGATCGCTTAGCATCGCAAGGTAAATCATTTACCAAGTTGCACGCATCGGTTAGACGATCAGATGCTCGCGTATCGTTTAAAGCGCGTTAGACCATCGTTTAGGTCAGTAAGCTTCATCATTTAATAACTGACTAAACAATCATTTAGTAACTAAAGGTAAATCGTTTACCTGTCGTCGCGCTACACGATTGTTTGGACGATCAGGCTTCGCAGCCTCGTCGTTGTCTATGCAATCGTTTGCTAAAGTTTCTATCGTCTAGTTCGCACTGAATGATCGTCTACCTACGAAAGTTTGCTACACGATGAGGACCTTCGGCGGTTCAAGACCTGGTTCGCCTGTGAACCAGTTTGCTCAATGAAAAATGTAATAGATAGGTTTTTTCATTTCGGTTTTTTGGTATAAAGGCTCATCCCGATATATTAATCTATTTGTTTAGTACATGCGATGTATGTTTTAAATGTCATATGGTATGCACATATAGAAAATCCCACCTTAGGTTATGTGTTGATCATGCATCATCTCTTTATTGTAATTGTCTTAATTTAGAGAAGCATGATTTTTAATTATGTAAGTGCATGCTCATGCATCATATGATATAAGAGTTATATTTATGCATGCATAAAAAGCATTGACATGCATCATCTTTATATTATAATTGTTATAGTATAAGGGTGAATGATAGCATGTTTGGTTGGTTATTACGTGTTATATAAAAGTTATATAGTAATGACTGGACATTGCATGAAGCATGACACATAGGTTACTTTATAATCGTTATAAACATCTCGTTATGCGTAATGTTTTTTTAGTTGTTTTTTTTAAGAGTTAATGAGAAATTAGAACTAAAAGAAATAAGAAAGACATGCATGCTCACTTAGGTTTAATTCATGGTTTTGAAATGTTTAAAACTTGGATCACATAGACCTAAGATCACGATCATAATATGATTAGCAACCCTAAGGCTTTAATCTTTTAATCAACTTAATAGGATTAAATTGGATAATAAAAGGTTAGAGTATAGCAAATCTATTTATAAGGGACCTTTTGTCTAAGGTGGGTTTTGTCTAGGGTGGGATATTTAAGTTGACGGAAACGTAACACCCCTACCTAGGAACTTACCTGGAAAGGTGTTTAGATAGATTTGATGTGTGCATGCAAGTTAAGGACAGTCCATTAAAGTGTTTAAATGTGACTACTTGAACTTGTTTATATTTCATAAACAAACGTTGTTTATGAGCAGACTTCAAAAAGACCACTTTGACTAAAATCAGTAGCCGGATTGTCTAGGTTAATGAATCCCTAGGTAGAACATTTAGTGGGAGGTACTTGGGGTATAAGATGTTTCACTTAAACCTTTCATTTTTCTCCTAAACTCAACACCATGAGATCTATCCTGGGCCTTGCGGTACCTTTGGCGTGTCCCCCAACGGATGGTGTTTGGGTAGGTCAATATCAAGGTGGATGGAGAGAATGTTCATAGTAAGTGGGAGTGGGAAGTGCGACAGCATATCCCTTGGTCTCCCTTGTTATGTTGAATAAAGTTTCTGCGCATCGCCTTAAGGCACCCTGGGAGTGTCCCCCTAAAGGATGGCAGTTTTGCGCGTTTCTTTATTTGATCTCCTGTAAGAGGATAAGGTAACTTAGTCTCTTGTCTTAATATGTCTTTTCCCTACGGTAAGCGCATTAGGGCAGGACTCTGGCACCTAAAACGAGGGGTTACACTTACATAGAATAGTTAAAGGTTAACAATTTTGGATCGAAAACTGGTGGCTATTAGATTAAGTTCCAAGAGTTGGTTCTGCCTAATGGTTGAGAATATCTCATCCCAGTGAAGGAACAACTGATCACCCCACCGTGGCGTTTCTCTTGCCTCATTGGGGCATCATTGCAAAATAGAAGTCTATAACTTAGGGTACTTGAAACTGTTTTGCAAAACTGATTGGTTTAAAAGTAGTTTAGAAAAATCTAATAAAGTTTTCTTCGTATTTTCAGCAACTTTTTCAAAATGGCAACAACCACGTTAGCATTAAGCGTCGAAAAACTTACTTGCAATACTTTCGCAACATGGAAACATATGATCACGAGGATCCTGATCATCGAGGATCTCATGTTCGCTCTCATAGAGGCTTTTCCTCCTATTCTAGCTCCTAATGGCGCTCGAAATGTTCGGGAGGCATACGAGTGATGGACAAGGGGGAATGAGAAGGCCCGAGCCTATACTTGGCAAGTCTTTCTGACGTCTTGGCCAAGAAGCACGAGCCTATGGTCTCAGCCCATGAGATCATAGAGTCCCTGCGGTGGATGTTTGGACAACCGTCTGAACAGCTTATGCATGAGGCTCTTAAATACATATTCACCTCCAAAATGCATGAAGGCACCTCTGTTCGTGAACATGTGCTAAACATGATGGTCCACTTCAATGTGGTGAAGTTGAATGGGTCTACCATCGATGAGGGCAGCTAAGTTAGCATAATCTTGCATTCTTTTCCGGAGAGCTTTCTGCACTTTGTTAGCAATGTGATTCTTAACAAAGTGAAATATAACCTTACAAATCTCCTCAACAAGTTGTAGACATACCAATCTTTATTGAAAAGTAAGGAGAGGTAGAAGAGTGAGGCAAATGTTGCTTCATCCTCAAGGATGTTCCGTAGAGGTTCGACCTCAGGAACGAAGTCTGCACCTTGTACTTCTAACTCTGAAAAGGGGAAGAAGAAGAAGGGTGGTAAGGGAAAAGGGAAGACACCTGCTAACCCACCACCTGTCGCCCCGAGGAGGTGTCCACCAATTGCTAAGAAAAAGTGTTTCCATTGCAACCAAGATGGACATTGGAAGAGGAACTGTCCTCGGTATCTGAAGGAGAAGAAAGTAGCCAAGGCTAAGGGCAAGGCGAATAAAGGTAAATGTGATTTACTTGTGCTCGAAACTTGTTTAGTGAAGAATGATGATTTAGCCTGGATAATTGATTCCGGCGCCACTAACCCTGTTTGTTCTTCTTTTCAGGGGATTAGATCTTGGCGACAGCTGGAGGCTGGTGAAATGACGATACGAGTAGGCACCAGGCACGTCGTCTAAGCTGTGGCAATGGGAGGACTTCAGTTGACTTTACAGAATAGGTTTCTAATTTTAAATGATGTATATATTATTCCTGAATTAAAAAAGAACCTCATTTTTGTAAAGTGTTTATTGCAATGTAAATACACTGTTTCTTTCAATTTGAGTAAAGCATTTATCCATAAAGATGGTGTTTTTATTTGCACAGAAAATCTGGAATCGAATTTATATGTGCAAAGGCAGTTAGCCATTAATTCCCTCCATAATACTGAAATGTTCAGAATTGTCGTAACTCAATCAAAACGTCGACGAATTTCGCCAAAATAAAATTCCCAACTTTGGCATCTACGTTTAGGGCACATCAATCTCAATAAGATTGAGAGATTGGTGAAGAATGGACTTCTAATTGAGTTAGAAGAAAATTCTTTACTCGTGTGTGAATCTTGCCTTGAGGGTACAATGACTAAACAGCATTTTACTGGAAAAGGTTCTAGGGCAAAGGAGCCTCTTGAGTTAATACATTCTAACCTTTGTGGTTCTATGAATGTGCGAGCCCGAGGTGGCTATGAGTATTTTATAAGTTTTACTAATCATTACTCCAGGTACGGGTATGTTTATCTTTTGCAACGGAAGTCTGAATCCTTTGAAAGTTCAAAGAGTTCAAGGCTGAAGTTGAAAATGCATTAGATAGACGGATTAAAACACTTGATGCTACGATCAAGTCGTATGGCTTTGACCAAAACGTTGATGAACCTTATATCTACAAGAATATCATCAACGCTTTAGTAGTCTTCTTAGTGTTGTATGTAGACGATATCCTACTAATTGGGAATGATGTAGGTCTACTAACTATAGTTAAGAACTGGCTAGCGACCCAATTCCAAATGAAAGATTTGGGAGAGGCTCAATTTGTTCTAGGTATACAGATCTTTCGGAATCGCAAGAACAAAGTGCTAGCACTGTCTCAGGCATCGTACATTGACAAGATGTTGCTCAAATACTCGATGCAGGACTCTAAGAGGGGCCTACTGTCGTTCAGGCAAGGAGTCATTTTGTCTAAGGAAATGTTTCCTAAGACACCTCAAGAGGTTGAAGAGATGAGACGGGTCCTATATGCATCTGTCGTTGGTAGTTTAATGTACACAATGCTCTATACTCGTCCAGACATCTGCTATGCTATGGGCATAGTCAGTAGGTATTAGTTTAACCCAGGGCAGGGTCACTGAACCATAATGAAGAACATTCTCAAGTATCTTCGGAGAACGAGGGACTACATGCTTGTGCATGGTTCGAGGGATTTGATCCTTACAGGATACACAGATTCTAACTTTCAGACTGATAAGGACTCTCGCAAGTCCACATCAGGGTCAGTCTTTACTCTTAATGGAGGAGCTGTAGTGTGGCAAAGCACTAAGCAGGGGTGCATCGTCGACTCCCACATGGAGGTGGAGTACGTAATGGCTTGCGAAGCTGCTAAGGAGGCCGTCTAGCTCAGGAAGTTCTTGACGGACCTGGAAGTTGTTTCAGATATGTCTAGGCCCATTACCCTCTATTGTGATAATAGTGGGCAGTGGCGAACTCCAAGGAGCCAAGGCGTCACCGATGCGGAAAACACATCGAGCGGAAGTATCATCTGATT
This sequence comes from Benincasa hispida, assembly GCF_009727055.1. NCBI lineage: Eukaryota > Viridiplantae > Streptophyta > Magnoliopsida > Cucurbitales > Cucurbitaceae > Benincasa > Benincasa hispida. The sequence continues at coordinate 45,700,424 of NC_052351.1, forward strand.
CGCGAGATAGTGCACGAGGGGACGTGATCGTCACGTAGATCGCTTCGGAGCACAATGTTGTTGACCCATTTACGAAAGCTCTCATGACTATAGTGTTTGAGGGTCATCTACGAAACATGGGTCTACAGGATCGCCCGCGGCTGAACTAGGGCAAGTGGGAGATTTTATTGTACTGGACTTTTATGCCCTAGTTTATTGTTTTATACGAAGTTTTTTGTACACCCCACTTCACTTTAGGACAAGTGGAAGATTGTTAGGGTTGATGCCCTAAAGTCTCGTGCCCTGTAGTTTGTAAACAGTATATATGAACACCTGTGATTGTTAATATGTGATATTTACTTCACATCTTGCTGTTTTGCTCGATTATTTGTTTTATTTGATTTACCACAAACCAATAAACATAAAATCCCTGGTTATCTATATGTGACTCAAGCATGTATGTGGTCACATACAAGTGGATCATATCTTAAGTGATAACTAAAATGGTCTATAGTATATAGATATAGGAGGAAAATCTTATCCTGGTAATGCTACGGACGCGGCCCGTTTTGTGGAATGGTCACAAGTGTTGTGACTTGTCATAGATGATCTGATCCTGATCATTCGTGTTGGAGACATGCGAATGGGGGCGTCTTATACAAATAGTTTGTATAATACGTGACCACAAAGTGTTAATGTCTAGTTATATAACACCGTTCATGACAAAGACTTCACTTCACTAGAATGACCATAGGTAACATGACCTCAATCTTGAGTGAGTTGGGAACTCCTGCCATTGAGAGTGGTCCTTCTATTTGTATGGGTGCGAGTGGCCAAGTCGTCGAATCAAACCTACCATTTTGGGGATTCGTCTGATTTGGGAGCTGGGAACTCAGTTACAAAAGATGGAGTTCACTCCTTCCCCGAGGCAGAGGTAAGTAGATACATGGCTCCCTTAAGGGCTGATTTTGGGGCAAAACGGTAAATTGGTCCAGTTGTACTTACGAGTATCTGTGAAGGGTCATCGTACTCATGATTAGTTATATCCGATGGACACAGAAATATATATGTGGTAAGAAGAGTCCAGTTGTTGGTCTTTAGTGGAATCACTGATAGTTAACGGATGGTGGATCGCGTGGCTAAAGAGTTTAGTCAGCTATTCACGTACCGTTAGAGCTTCGAGCATAGGTCCATTAGGTCACCTGGGTAGCTTGGATAAAGTCGAGAACCAGTGTTTGGGTTAATTTTAAATATTCAAATTGAAAAGAAGAAGTTCAATTATATATGATATAATTGGACTGGTTAATTATATATGATATAATTGGCTAAATGTATGAGAGACATTATTTTGGAGAAAATTAGATATAAATATGATTATATCAAGTAGAGGAGAAAATACTATAGTAGATATATGATATCAAACTATAGGATATAAATATAATATGATTATATTTATTAATAATTAATTAAATTAATTGATTGATTATTTGATAATTAACCGATTAATCTACGTTCAAATGTGGGAAGTGGGGCTGCGAAGGTTATGGTAACCGGCGGGTTAAAGCAATGAAAATCGTTTTCATTTTATTATCAATCGTGCATTCGTATTGCCCGCGCCCAAAAAGAATCCGTGAAAATGATCGCGAGAGTTTACATGATAGAAGCTCGTTCGTCTAAACGATCGTCTACTTCACACGTTCTCTAAACGATCGTATACATCTTTTTTAAATGATCGTTCAGTTTTTCCTATACGATTGTGTAGCTCTACTATACGATAGCAGAGTTCATCTCCCACTTGTTTATCGTTTACACGACATCTTCTCCTCTGTCCTCTACCAAACTCACCAGAGCCCACTCTTTAGGTTTTTGACGTCGAGGATACCCGGGTTTCTCTTGTGGTGATGTCGTCCCTGCGACATTGTTCGTGTATGCTCTGATCGTGCTGTTGCAATCGACTGACTCGTCGGGTGCTGGTAGATCAGTGGGAGGTTTTCCGCTACTGAGGGTTCAGACATACGAAGACAGTCTTCATCTGGTATGAACCCTTTGCTTGTGTTTTATTGTATTCAGAGCATGTTGATAATGAGTTTTATATGCATAACTGTAGGTATGGAATGTATGTCATTTTTGTTTCGGTCACTGTGAAATCGAAGCGATCTAAACCCACTCATGGAACTCTCAGTATGAGATCCTTCAGGTAGATCGCATGGAGGGTTTCGGCTGCATTGGAGTTCCGAAGTGTGAAGACTGTCTTCAACTGGTATGGAACTCTCTCCCTTGTTGTTTATCTTGTTCTTAGCATGCCATTAATTAGAGTATATTTGCATAACTGTATGTGTTGAATGTATAATGTTTTATTTCGGTCACGGTGAGATCGAGGCGATCCAAACGCGCTCATGGAACTCTTAGATATGAGATCCTTCATTATGTCCCTTGCTTCTTATAGCAGCTAACCCAGATGTCTGATTTTTTTAAACTGAACTTCCTGCATTCTGACGGTTCTATCTCATAAGAAAGGTGGACTTTGTATCTTCTAAGGTCAAAGTTCTTACCCTCCAATATACGAGTCAACGAAAGTCTCATACGATGAGGGCAAAGATGTCAACAAAATTAGGGCAACATCCTCATTATCAACCTTAACCTCTACGTTACACAGATCTAATAAGATTTTATTTAATTGATCAAGATGGTCTTATAGAAACATACCTTCCTGCACATGTAGATGATACAGACATTTCTTCATAAACAACTTCTTGGTTAAAGATTTCGTTATGTAAAGACTTTCCAACTTCAACCAAAGACTAGTGATAGTTTTTTCATCCGCGACCTTGATGATGATGTCATCAGCCAAACATAGAATGATCGTCGAATGAGCCTTTTGTTGGGTTGTATGTTCTAAAACTTGCAGTTTGTATTGTTAAACATATTCTATTATCAATAAAGATGTTATTGACGTTTATTTAATAAAACTGTTGTTGAATATATAAATTACACTTGTAAAAACTAAATCCAATAAACTAAAGAGCCATAGCTGCTATTATATGAATACATGAACTTTATGTATAAACATAAGAGTGGATCAAGTTCAGAAAATAGCCAAAATGGTCTATAGTATAGGAATAAGGCTGGCTACCTTATTCTGGTAATATTATCGGATGCGATCCACTTTGTAGTTGTTAATATTTGTTGTAAAGTGCTAGAAACAAAGTGATCCTGATTCGCTCATGTATTGACATGAGGAGCAGAGGCGTCTTATGCAATGAGTTTGCATAAGATCAGACCAAGAAATAAGTCTCTCTTACTTTATAATGTTGTTTACTATTTAAGACTGACTATTTCAAAGCGATGACCTAGGTAAATTAACCTTAATCCTGAGATAACTATGAACTTTTATTTGTTAAGGATTATCCTTAGATTTGCATAGGTGAGGGTTGACTCAACAGCGTCGGCTTAATAAGCCTCCCATTTCAGGGGTAAGACCGAGTGGATAACTGGGGACATAGGGTGTGAGATGAAATTCCTGTCTCTTATACACATCTAGATGTGTATAAGAGAACTAATCATGGTTATATCGAATGGACACAATATATCTATAGTGAGCAAAGTGCAACTACTGAGCTTTAATGGAGTGGCCCAATAGTTAACGAATGGTGGTTAATTAGGTTAAAGAGTTTAACCGATTAATCTCAGATCGTTGGAGCCCATGATCTGTAAGTCCATAAGGTCCCTCTACTAGCTCGTAAATTTTGGATTAATATATTGAGTGAATTTGAAGCATGCAAATTCATTTTGGGAATTCAATTTGAAGAGTTCAAATTTTAAATTAGGATTTGAATTTGAATTGTTCAATTTCAAATTACGATTTGGATAATTATATTTGATATAATTAACGTTTAATTTATCGAAATTAAATGTAAGTTAGAGAGTTTAAAATAAAAATGTTGATTTAGATATTAAATACATGAATAGGATTCATGTATGATATAAGTGTTTAATTAATTTAATATTTGATATAAAATTATTATTTAATTAATTAAAATTTTTAATTAATTAAAATCAAATTGATTTTCAATTTTCAAATTCAATTTTAAAAATTGAAATTTATATTTGATTAATTTTTAATTAAATCAATTAAAATTGAAAATTAATATTTGAGTTAGTGGAAAAATCCACATTTTGAGTAGCCTAGTGGATTTCTCCACATTTGGACACCTAGTCCACTTAGATAGTGGACTTTGATGTGTCAATCAACATTATAGCTTGGTGCTTGCATGTATTAGATACATAAATACTTCAATTTTTGGAAATTGAAGATAGAGTTGCATGGTGAACTTCAAAGAAATTTTGCATAAATTAGTTTTTATTTAACTCTCTCTATCCACCTCAATTTCCTTCAATTATGAGTTCCACCTCTCCAATCCAAGTTGGAGAATAGTAGAAAATACACTTTTGGTGGTCCACAGTTAATTTGCAGCTCAAATTCATGGAGAGCGGTTTAGATTTCGTAGAAGTCTTCGAAGATATAAGTTCTGAAACCCTTCTCTTTTGAAATGTTTTTTCATACATGCTTTTAGAACTCAAATTAAGTGTAATAGAGTGCTTATTGATTCTGATTTCTTCCACTGCGTGTATGTTCTTTCCATCATCTTCTCCTCAAGAGTCTGCCATTCTTCATCATCAACGACAACCTTCTTTGGCTAACCAGCCAGCGCCGCTCAAAGCCCCTATTGCTTTAGCAGGGATCACATCTTGATCTGCCCTAAACCGAAACTATTTTTCCTAGTAAATTTGTCGATTTTTACGTCCATGGCAGACATCTTCAATTGTCAAACAAATACGAAATTTTGAAAAAAAAAAAACCCTAAGAAGGTTTCGATACCAGTTAGTTACGAAATCAACAATTAAAGAATACAAAAGAACATAAAAAAAATGTAGAGAAGATTGATACACAGATTTACGTGGTTCACTAACAATGTGTTAGTACGTCCATGGGACAGAGGGGGAACAATATTATTGGAGAATGTTACAAAAAAAAAACAAAAAAAAAAATCTGCCAAATAATGCCTATAGAGTTAAAGAGTTTATATAGTACACTTCTGTAAACCCTAAGTAGAGAAGGAAAAGATTTAAATAGTTAAATATATCGAATACCAATTTTAATTAGGTTTAGGATTCAAGGTATTATAACAAATCTCCATCTTGACTTGAAATCTCCTAAACCAATTATAATTATGATTCAAAACATTCTAACAAATCTCATCTTAACTTGAAATCTCCTAAACCAATTCTGATTAGGATTCAACACATTCTAATAAATCTCCACGTTGACTTGAAATCTCCTAAACCAATTCAGATTTGAATTCAAAGCATTTCAACAACCTCATTGCAAAAATATCTCTAAATCTTCAAAAGTTGCATTAGTAAACTCTATTTTTTCTATTTTAATCTCCTTTTACTCCCCTTATTGCTAAGTGTTTGACCTTTGTTTATCTCATTAAAAAAAAATTACCACATTCCATTAAGACATATGCATTATAACAAAAAGAAAGAGAATAATGGAAGCACCATGGGAATCTTAGGACTTATAATGGTTTAACAAGGTTGTTGTTAGTAGTTGTGTGTGTTAATAGCCAAATATGTTATTTTTGTATTTATTTGATTATCCGTTTGGTAAGTTTTAAGGGGAGATTTGATTTGGGAATATTGTGAGATTTTGTAGGATTTTATGCTTTAACTTGAAGTTTTGGTAAGTCTTGTAAAGTTAAGAGTATTAATGCAACTTTCAAAAGTTCAAGGATATTTTAAAAATGAGATGGTTTGTGTTCATATACTAAGAGTAAGGGTATTTATTATTATTTTTTAAGTTTAAGGTAATTTTTAAATTCTTGAAAGTACATAGGGTATTTTTTATTTAAAATACTAACAATTTCCATCCAAAACTAATGATGGTTGTTAAATGAGAAATTTTGGACCAATCACAAATTGTCGTGTAACTTACTAAATTAATGACAAAATTCCAAATAATTGAAGTTGAGACTAATTAGAAGTTGACCTGTGTTCCAAATTGAAGTTGAAGACATAAATTGGTGAATTTCAATGATGTCACATGTTTCCTTCATGACCATTGGATTGAATAAAATTAATTTGGTCCACTTTGATATATTATTATTTGGGCTAAAAGTCCAATTGAACCCAAAAATAGGCTTAATTTGATCCAGATTTCAAATAAGACCCAAATTCAATTAGTTCGGCCCAAGGACTAGATCCATGGACCAAAACCCAAACCCAAACCCATGAAGCCCACCTGAGAACTCTATAAATAGAGGAGTTCTCTTCATTTGTGAGAGTCAACAATTTTATACTCCGGAGAGCTTATAGAGAATTCTCTCATTGACTCCTGAAGCTGACCACACTTGAAGACTGAAATCATTTGGAGATTGGAGATACAAGCATTCTTTCAAGAAGTTCTTTGGAGATAAAGCATTCTTCGAAGACGTCAACTTCAAGAACATTCACACGCTCCACTTCCATACATCAAGTGTACGCATTCAACCGAAGAGAATCAAAGGATTAAGCATTAGAGATTGAACCATGTTCGTATTAAATCTACATCAACACAAATTCAACTCCACGAAGTATATTTCTCTAGAAGCCTCGTGCGAACACTGATCCTCCAAGAAGATCATGAAACCCAAAGGCCGATCGGCCGATCATCCAAGAAAATCAACAGAACCCAGAAGCCGATCATCCAAGAAGATTAACCAACTTAAAGATTAAAGTTTATTTTGAAAGCATCAAAAGGTTATGTATTAGAGATTGTACTTGCTATACTGACATTAATACGAATAAAAAAGTTCAAATTCCACAAAGCACATTTATCCAGAAACCTCATGCAGACAATGGTAATTTTGAAGTTTTTTTTTTTTTTTTTTTAAGAAAAAAGTTTAAGGGTATTTTTTAAACTTTTGAAAGTTGAAGGATAATTTTGACACAAAGTATAAAGTTTAGGGATATTTTGTATATTTTAACCTTTAATTAATACATAGTTATTTATATTGGAGAGTTAACTAGCCTGAATTAGTTGTGTAATATGTATGTTGGGGTGTAGAGTTACTTAACTTAGAGTTGAGAAATCTCTAGACGATCTGCACACATTGAAACTTAAGTCAGAGAAGCTAGCCCCTACTCCATTTGTTGCAGGAAAAGCACTTTTACATTTCTGATTTGGTTACGAGAATAGAACCTCGTGTTATCCAATAAAATCAGTGTTTGAGACATATAATTATTTAACCCAAACATGAACCTTTGAAGTATGTATTTAAGTTGCATAATCGTGTATCCTAGAGTTTTGTAGTATGAGTTTTTGTATCGTTGTTTCACGGTATTATTAATTTGTACAATTTTGGATTAGATTAATTTTTCAAATGTTTTTTTAATAAATATTTGTTTCATTATATTCTAAAGTTGAGATTTTAAGTTATATGATATTAAAAATATTTTAGAATTTTAATTAAGTTTCAGTAGTACATGTAAAGAGATTACACTATTTTTTCTTTTTTCAGAGAGCAATTCAACCATACCGTGTGTGTTTTGTTTAGGTTGGCGATTTCTGTTTGTAAAATGTAATATTTATAATAAAATTTTATACAATAGAGCAAATTAGAATCTTAATCTTTTTGTTCTAGGTTGGATAGGTAATATGAATGATCTATCATGTTTTTAAATATTATAAATTATATTTTATAAACTTTTTTTTTTTTTTTTTTAATTTTTCGATTCAAATAGTACAAATTTTGAAGACAAGGATTTTATATTTTTATTTTATCTAGATTTTGAAATTTTAAAATAAGAAATATGGTAAAAAAGATAATAACGTTCATAAATATATTATTTCATATTATAAATTAAATTCAAATGAATATTATTTTTAGATTGATTAATAGATAGGAGTATAGGACCGTACAAACTCATCCAAGATGAGTTTAATACCTTCCACACACAAGTGAAATTTCTATACCAACAAAATGATATGGTAAAATATAACTTATTAAAACATTTCTAATATATTATTTATACTTAATAAACTTAAACTGATATTCTTCAACTATTTAATATAAATTTTTATTATCAATTTTATTATTATTTATTATGATTCTAATTAATTTATACATATTTAATTATCAATATTACTTTTAACGTAAAAACATTTATATATTTTAATAACAATGAATTAATGAATTAATATAACAATATAATGAACAGTATTAGATCTAATTTATGATCATTTTCTTACATTTAATTAATTGTTTTTAATCAACATTACAATTGATTCTATTATTGTATTTAATTAATTGTTTTTAATCAACATACTAATATTGTATAAAAAAAAAATAGTATAGTAATATAATTTTAAATTAATTAGAATTAATAAACGATTATTGATACTATTTTACCGAGCGGATGGATAGGAATACATATGAGATGAATGGTGTAGGAGGAGAGGAGTTCAACAATACATATAGTTGTGTATTGTTGAACCACGGGATATAATTTTTTAAACTAGGGGTTATAATTAAATGGGACAAACGTCGAGTGGGTAAAAACACAAGTACTGCATCAATTCACCAACTTATCAACTAAAATATTATATATTGTCCTAAAATAAGATGCTTTGAGTTTTCACATTCACATTGTTGGAATTATTATATACTAAATTCAAGTTTATTCTTAAAATAAAAAATAATTATTTAAAAGAAATTATAAATGAGCTTTAGATGGACCCAGGCCACGTTTAATGATTCTATTTAACCTTATGGGCCTCACAATGTTAAGAAAGGCTCCAACAATTAAGTCTCCTAATTTAATTTAATTTTTCCAATTCATGAATAAAATAATTGAATCTATGACTTCAAGTTGATAGTATAAGATTTGTATCAGTTGAGTTGATTACGTTTATATTGATAATGACACTTCTAACCTGAATGTGAAAACATAGACAGATTTTTTTAAAAAAAAAAAAAAAAAAAGAGAGAGAGAACACTTCTTTTAGTTATGTTCATTTTTTTTTTCCTTTAAAAAAGGATTGCGGATCATAAATTAGGTCTCAGTTCATAAAATTCGATAAAGAATACTGGGTTTCTAGTAGAAAAAAAGGTTTCTATGATCAACATTACAATTGATTCTATTTAAATATTAACAAATATGTGTCAAATTGTGTATATTTGTCAAAAATAGGGTCACATTCAAGTGTTATCAAAGATTTAATAATTTAAATTAATAAACTAGTAAAATAATAAAGGATAGGTTAGAATACTATTTTAGTCCATCTTTTTTTAATTTTCGGCATTGTATTTTAAAATGTCCAATTTTAGTCTCTATAATGTCAATAAATCTTCGATTTAGTCTCTCGAAATTAATTTTTATCGAACTTGTCTAAAAAATAATAATTATTATCATATAAGAAAATACAAAATATGAATATCTCTACTATATTAAAGGGGTTATATGGAAGGAATCTTTCTCTCCCCATTTTGCTCCTCATTTTTTTGTTAAATGCCCATTATACCCCTCCCGTTAAGTATGTGCGACTTTTTTTTTTTAGATTTTCGTTTTCAACAAATTTGCCTCCTATAAACAACCATCACATGAGTGGAGGAGAGAGAAGAAAAATATGAAGAATGGAGAGAGGAGAGAGTGAAAAAGTAACTTACGCATAAATTATATTCACGACTCTTTATAATTAAAAATAATTTTATTTGTACTATTTAGAGTTTTTGTTAATATTTTTAACTTTTCTTTCCCAATTTTATAATTTTTTGACAAATACGATAACTAAAAAAATGTGTCACTTTGTGTTGTATTAATTTAATTTTAACTTCACATAATAAATAAATAATAATCACACTTTTTCATCTGTCATAGAATCCTCTCGATATTTCGTTTTACATAAAAACTAAAATTCAAATAGATACATCCTTTACCAATAGTACATAATAGGGGTATTCAAATAATTGACAACTACAACAACTCGAATTACCCAATCCAAAATGTAAGGGTTGAGTTGGGTTAGTTTTGTTTTTGGGTTGTTTTGGTTTGAATTTTTCTATTTTTATTGAGTTGGATTGGGTTGTGAGTTAGTTAAAAAAAAAAAAAACAAAACTGACCCAACCCAACCTGAATTATATATATATATATCTTTGTTTAAAGTTTGATTATTTTGTATTGATTAACTTGTAAATTTTTAAAGTTTGTATTTAACATTTGAATTTTATGAGATTTTAGTTATTAGTGATATGTTGTATAATAAATTTATATATTTTTTATTAAAAATAAAAAATAAGTCATAACCCGACAACCCAACCGAACCAAACCCGAATTTTAAGGGTTAGGTTAGATTGGATTGGTAACTTTATTTAAATCATTTGGTTTGTCAATCTAACCAACCCGAATTTTCGGGTTGATCCAAAAAACACTCTCAACCCAACCCAACCCATGTACACCTCTAGTACATAACCCTTCGTATAGTAACTAAATATTTTTCAAAGAATAAATACATTCCTGTTTTCTTTGGCCCCATCTCCATTTTAAGAGTGTCATGATAGAAAGAATTGTAGAATGATAATTGAAGTTTTCGTTTTTCGTAAAAAAAAAATATCGGATCGTGTAAAAGTGAAGCCTAGATAATCATAAACTTATTTTCTTGGACCAAAATGTAGGATTGTTATCTTTATATTTAAATTTTGATTTATTATTATCCACTAATCATTATATTTGAGGGAGAAAAAATCATATATGCATAGTATCTTGAAGTTTAAATTTTGATAGAATATTGATTATTAGATTTATTTCCAACACTAAGAAATATTTAAATTGTCCTCAAATTTAAATTCTGATTACACGGGAAATTTAGTTTCATTTTCTTTATTTTAAACTCCTTGTTTAAGGAGATGAGTGAGATAAATTACGCAGCAAAAATAAAACAAGAATTGGGTCAGTAGATAAGAATGGAGGAGGAAAAATGGGAGAAGAAAGGATGTGAAAGTAAAGGATAAGGTTAGGATAAGGTTCAGGAGTGTTATTAACAATGATGATTATTTTGGATTAAAAAATGTAGCAATTGAATTCAATTAAAGAGTGGCAACACTTTTTAATTTTCAATTTATAGGAAATTATATAAAGTGTATTCCTTTTCAACCATAACAATTAACAACGATTTCCATATTTGTGTTATTTTAAAATTTAAATATTGAGCATGTAGTTTTGTTAGTACTTGAAATTTTATATTATTATTATTTTATTAGTTTCAATTAGATCTTTGATTAGATTTCTATAGTTTCAATTTTATCAGAATCTTAGATATCTTATTTATTTGTTTGAACCAAAATTTTTACCCATTTTTCATGTGTTTGAATTTAACATGTTTATTCATTGTGTTAGAGAACAATCCATTAAAAATATCACAATTAGTAACAAGATCAAATTTAATAGCTCTAACCCTGAATTACACAAGCATGCCAAGAAAACCAGTATTCATCAAAGATATTATTCTTGAGTTAGTTGATATATTGTTATTCCATCACTTTTAATTTCATGTAAAAAATTTATAGTTTATACTATTCTTATAGAAGTATATTGATTCAAAATTTATGTTCCAAGCTTTCCAAAGATCCTCAAATACGTGCGGCTCATTTTTATATTCGCTGTGAAGTAACATACACAAATAAAATTTATGTTCCAAGGATTTTTGTCACGTGTATTACACGTGTTTTATAACGAAAGTTTCCAAAAGCTGTAGTGAGAATGTTAATAGAATTTTAAAAGATTTTGAAAAAAATCAATAATAAAAGAACAATAGAAACTAAATTTAAGATCTAATAAAGTACAAAAATTAAAATTAAACATTTAAAAGTACAATTACAAAAATTGAAAAAATCCAAGATACAAGATCAAAATGGTTTTTTAATATGAATAATAACTTATAACAATAGAAAAAATGGGTCAAGGTCAAAGTGGAGTTTATCATGTTTAAAAGTACAATTTTTTTAGATCAATAATATACGAGATAAGATTCAAATTTCTAACATTTTAGTTGAGAATAATATTTCGTATCTCTTGAGCTATGCTTATATTAGGCGACTTAAATGTATTATGGATAAGGCTAAAATTTTGAACATTTACAATTAGTTTATTAGCTTATGAGAAGGCTTTTGTTCTTGTAATTTCCTGTCTTTTCTTCTTCCTTCTTTTTAATATTCAATTTAAAAAATAATAATTTTCTGTAATTTAGCCCTTGTGTTTATTCTGTTGACATTATTATCATTTAAATAACAAATTAACCATGCATTCGACTTTTAAGTTGGTATAATTTTAATTGGAAAACATCGATATTAGAAATTTGAACGTTAGACCTTTTGTTTTATATCAAGTTAAAATTGTCACTTAATTCCAAATTGAAGCTAATAGATTAAGATAAATTTAATACCTTTTTAGTATTTTGATAAGTCCAACCAATTACACTTGCCACGCTCAATTCCAAAATGATTTTAAGCTAATTTATAATCAGTGATTTTCATTTATTATCAAACAAAATCACTTAATCAAGAAGTTAATCACACCTTCGCAATTATAATTAGGTCATCTAACAGACGAACTACCCAATAGGAAAGTTGAATTTTGTACCAACTTTTTAGAAATTTGTATTGAAGAGTAATTAGAAATGATCATATTATAGATAATCTGATTTTCCCTTTAAATAAGAGGTGAGCCAAAAAAAATGGAGTTAAACAATTAAAACCAACCAAAACAACATCAACCGATCAATCATTTTAGGGAGATTATTTATTATTTGAGTTGTTCGATCGACTGAAATTTGACTTTAAAAGTATTCGAATCAATCAACTTAAAAAGAATATTGCAATAGGTATGCAGAATTCTATTGCACATCCTCTCCTTAGAAAAATGAAAATTTCAATCATCTTTAAGTTACTACAACAAAATAGATGTTCCGTGACACACTATAAAAAAAATGTACTCTCTCGATGCCTAGCATTGTTGGAAAATAGCCAAAAACATGTCGTGAGATCATCTTCTGATGCCGTTGATGTTGTCAGGAAATCCCTGTCGAGAAACTTATTCCCCTCATCAGTCGCGACCTTGTTGGGAGTTTAGACTAACTTCCGGCGCCGCATGTACAATATTAGGAGTTAGTTTAAACTCCTAACAGGGTGGTTACCGGCGTCAAGAGTTCATTATGTCTGAATTGCTCATTAATCTCCCTACGAGGTGTCCAATTGTCCGGAGATTCTTAATTTTTATTTTTATAATATCCATAATTAAGTTAATTATTTTTAATGTTGATGTTCATAACCTAAAATTTAGAACACTCAAATCAACAATAATTGAACAAAGGAAAAGCTTTCACATACATTCAAAAAAAAAAAACCAAAGTTATTGTTAATGTTGTTGTTATATATAAGAGAGATAGGTGTACTAGAGAATAATTAATGTTTATATATACATAGAGTATAAGAGAAGTGTGTTTACATGTAGCTTGTGACCCCTAAAAGTACCTCCAAAGCATCAAATTTACCTACAATATAATTGAATTAAGATATTATATTATATTATCAACTCACTTCAATGAATCCTACAAACAATTCTAAGACACTAAACAAGCCAAAATTATTAACATTCCATACCCACTCTCCACAAACACACAAAAACAACAAATTTACACTGATTAACAATTCAACCCACTTCAATGAACGGTTTTAAAATGAGTGTAAGTTTAAACTTGATGAATAAATCTAATTCAATCTCTCTCCCCCCAACATTCAAACTCCATGAACACAACATTCAAACTTAGTAAGGCACATATCTTTACAATTCATATACATAAGAAATACTTAGGTAATTACCTAAAACAAAGTTAGCTATATGATTTCAAACTCCTCCTCCTCTCCCCACTCCCCAACAAAAACACAAGAACCACAAGCTTAGGAACCAAACTTGACCAATCTAACCTCCATGAATAAATGCATACCACTTTAATGAGTCCCACAAAACAATTCTAATAACCAAACTATGCCAAATTTAACCTTGATGAATAAATGCAATTCAATCTCCCTCCCCCCTCTCTCCCCCTCCCAACATTCAAATTCCATGAACACAACATTCAAACTTAGCAAGACAGATACTCTTACAATTCATAAACATAAACAACACTTAGGTAATTACCTAAAACAAGCTAGCTATACTATTTGCATAAATTTTTTGGAAGCTTCCAAGAACCACAATCATAGATTTTCACTTTCTAAATCAAAGTAGACCTATCAAGTACTTTTCTCCCTTTAAGATTTAGGTCATTATTGATAGATACAAAATATATCTATGTAAAAGGATTAGGAAACCCAATAATAATCAAGGTAATACAAATTTCTACACCTTATACAAAAATGTTAAGAATTCAGAACAAATAAAGATATCGAACTCCAGGAATCAGAGTAGAAGAACCAAAAATAAGAAAAACCCTAACCTAAATCATATGAAAAAATAAAAAGAGGCAAAACTTACCCAGATTACCAGATTTAGCTGAAACAATTGGAGAATGGATGGAGATCGGAGAGGCACGATCGTCGATGATACTCGACAGAGAAGAACATGATCAATGGAGATGGACGGAGATCAGAGCTCGACAGAGAGAGGCGCAGTCACTTTAGCACTAAACCTAAATTTTTTCAGATCTGGAATCTGAGTTGGGATTTTAAAGCCCATCTCCTTATGGACCATCAAGAGATTATTGGCCAACTCCCGAAGATTTAATGAAGGCGTTGGGAGATATTAGCTAACTCCTTACACTCCTTCCAGACACGTTGGGAGTATGGATCAACTCATGAGGGAAACTATATACGACGTTGGGAGTGAGTTCATACTCTTGGCGCCTACTTTACTGCATCGAGGAGAGCCTCTCCCCGACTAGTCATCTCTTGACAAGTGTTTGTGGCGTCGGGAGAGTCTCTTTTTCTTATAATAACATATGCAGAATGTAGATAATAATTTCATTCATCTTTTTATTTGTCAACATGTCACATTATGTCTAGACCGCATGCACCCAAGTTTTTTTTCTTATTCAAAAAGTCTTTGCGTTTTATCTTTTTTCTCTCCTTTTTCTACTTTCTTTCCTTCGCCTTCTCTTCTCCTCTCCATTTTTTTTCTTTCTATGAATCTTCTCTCAACTTACTCTTCTTTTCTTCTCCATTTCTCACATTTTGTTCAGTTCATTGAATTATTTTTTTTATGTTTAGCACATCAATGTCATAAAGTTAAACCGATCGACCGACTAACATCGATCAGTCAACGTTACTAACATCTCCAAAGCTGACATATTGGTGGCCAACTTAAGTTTGGAGACTAAAACTAACGCTACTAACTCAATTTTTATAGAACTTAGTCTAAGAAAAAAAATTTAGGTGTAGTCTAACCTTGCTGCATCCAATAAAAAATTGTTATGTGACAATTATTTTTTTTATATGTATAGAAGAAAGGAAAGCATAGGATTTATGTCCAGTCTGCATTTAGGTATTGCTTTTAATCCAAAGGTTAAAAAATGTGAATCGCGCGCGCGCACACACACACTATATATATATATAAATTTGAATGTGTTCATAAAAACAAAAAAAAAAAGAAAAGAAAAGAAAAAGAAAAAGAAACCACTAAGACCTCGTTTGGTAACCATTCAGTTTTTTGTTTTTGTTTTTGAAAATTAAGTTTTTTTTATCCACACTTTTTACAATGATTTGCATTTTCTTAAGTATAATGATTGAATTCTTAACCAAATTCTAAAATAAAAAAAAAACGTTTTTTTAGTTTCCAAAATTTGGCTTGGTTTTTTAAATTATTGGTAAAAAGTAAATAAAAAAGGAATAAATTTGGAGATTGAAGTAGTGTCCATATACTCGAAAAAATAAAATGATTATCAAATGGCCCCGAATGTATTAAAACTATATTGAACATGTTCTTTTAAAAAAGAAAAAAAAAACATTGAACGTGGACACAGTCAAACTTCCAATTATCTAATCAATGATTAATTGATCAACTTAGCCAAAAGAAAATGAAAGCTTTTTTTTTTTTTTTGGTTTTCTTCTTGTTCTCTGGCAGCCACCATATTTCCTTTTGTAGTATACATACATTTAACAAGTTTTTACCAAACAACCATATAAAATTAGGCTAAGTTATACAAAATACATGTATTTTGTTTTTAAAATATCTTATATTTTTCAGGTTTTAATTATATCTTTAAACTTGAAATATAAAATACATGTATATTTTAATTATATTTTTATTTTCAAACTTGAAATATAAAAAAAAATATCATCACCCTTAATTTTCAGTGGAAATTGTTATTACCCTTGTTTAAAAAAATACCCATAAAAACTTTAAAATTTTCATCAATTATTTATACTAAATTTTGTCTTATCCTCATTCAACTTAACTAGTAGTATCTTTTAATTATATTTTTATATTCAAAAGACTTCATTTGAGATGATATATAATTAAATTCGTCTTCACCTATCAGTTTAAGATTTTGGGTCAATAAATGATTTAACATAATATCATAGTAGGTTGATTTGGGATGTTCTGTGTTTAAGCCACTACATGTTATTTCCTTCCCAATTGATAAATAGTTAAATTCGCATTCATTCATAGCTTATCTTTTTAGATCAATCGGTGATTTAACAAATTGTTAACCAAAGAAGAAAAATCGTAAAGGTTTTTATTTTCCTCTTCTCTTTTCCAAATTGATATTTTTAATCAAACGTGATTCATTGTTATTCTATGATGTATCACACAATTATTGTCTTATAATTTTCTTTTAATGGTAAAGCACATTGTGTAAAATATTAAAACCCATGAAAATGGGACAGACAAAGACATCGAATTCTCATTTTATACGTAACTAAAAAGGTTATACCAATTAAATTAAGGCAAGAAAAATGGTAAATTAAGAAAAAAAATGAAAAAACAAAAAACAATAATTATAGTCTTTGCACCAGAAATTCCACATTCATGTACGGGAGTATGTATAACTTAATTAGTTTGTTGTCTATTTTATCACATCACTATCATTATTGTCTCATCGAGATAAATTACTACAGCTACTTTTGGAGGTACAATTAATCCAAATTATTGTATTCTTCTCACAAATGAGAACGAGAGAGGCTAGAGTAACTATTAGTACTTCAATCATGATTGATATATATTTTTTCTTTTGAAAAAGTTGGAGGTTTAAATTTTTATACCCGTACCTATTATATGCTAAAAAATCGAGAGTGAGAAAAGTATATGAAAATAGACGAGAAAACTCGGTTGAAAACAAGAGAGCGGTAAAAAAAAAAAAAAAACCGATTTGATCACTTAAAGGAGCTAAAACGAGAAACTTTAGGATTATGAATTCTGACAATGTCTCTACATGATCATATTGGTTTAAATCATATTTTGATTTTTTAACTTTGAATCTTGTTTTATTTTGGTTTTTAAACTTTAAAAAATGTTCATTTTAATTCTTTAACTTTTAAAAAGTATTTATTTTGGTCTTACTATTAAGATTTTGTTAATTCTTAAATGCAATAGTGAGATGTCTTGTATGTTTGATGACTAGACTATTAAATAAGTTAACTATGCTAAAAAAAATCTAGGGTTTCGATGTTGAATTAGGCGGTAATGCGATTTTCTATAGAAGATCTCAAGTCATTTTGCATCCAAGATTTTGACCGTTCACTATTTTGGCATGTTGATTATTGATATTTTATTGCACCTTTATATTGCTCAACCCATGCTAAATGCAATTTCATCCTTAAACAGATTTCATCTTTAAAAGAATTAACATAATCTTAACTGTAGAGACCAAAATAATCATTTTTTAAAAGTTTAAATACTAAAACATACGTTTTTTAAAGTTTCGGGACCAAAATAGAACAAGATTCAAAGTTTAAAGGAACAAAATAGGATTTAAACCTTATTATTATTATGATTTAAATACTAATTTGGTCCTTATACTTTTTGGTTTTGGTTCATTTTGGTCTCTATACTTTCAAAATATTCATTTTGGTTCTTACTTTCAACTTTGATTCATTTTAGTCTTTGTACTTTAGAAAAGTGACCATTTTTGTGTTTTCATTTTAATTTTTACTTCATTTTTAAGGGAACAAAATAGTCACTTTTTGAAAGTATAAGAATCAAAATGAACATTTTAAAAGTATAAGGACCAAATGAACCGAAGTTGAAAGTATAAGTACCAAAATGAACATTTTAAAAGTATAAGGACCAAAATGAACTAAAACAAAAAATACAAGGACAAAAATAGTATTTAAACGTAATAATAATAATTCTCATGTAAGGAAATATAGTAAGTGAATATATTTTCAAAATTTATAGGAAACTGCTAATAAATAACAAAAAGCCTTTGAAAAAATAAGCAACAACTAATAGTAGAGAATAAATTTAAGATTTATTGAAAATAAACTATAATTAAACAAACTATAATGTATCTAGACTAGAATAGTATTTAATCTAGAAAAAAAATACCTTCTTAGTCCCTAGGTTTTGGGCCTAATTTATATTCGATCTCTAGGTTTCAAAATTTTACACATTTAGTCCTTAAGTTTTGAGTTTGGTTTCAATTTAGTTTCTAAGTTTCAAAATATTGCAATCATACCCTTGAGATTTAAATTTTGTTTCAATTTGGTCCCTAGATTTCAAAATTTTATATTTTTAACATCAATTTTTTATTAAATACTCACTTTCAATCATTGAAATAAATGTCTTTTGGTTAATTTTAAATAATTATGAAGTAAAATTTTAAATTTAATTTTAAAAGGAATGAACAACAACGAAACTTAATTCATGATAATTATTAAAATTATTTTAAATTTATTAACATACATTAACACTAAAGACTGAAAAGGAGTATTTAATAAAAAAAAACCGATGTTAAAATTGTAAATCTTGAAATCTAGGGACTGACTTGAAACAAAATTTAAATGTCGAGAGTAAAATTGTAACATTTTGAAATTCAGAGACTAAATTGAAACCAAACTCAAAACATAATGATTAAATATGTAACCTTTTGAAATCTAGAACTAAATTGAAACTAGACTCAAAATCTAAGAACCAAAAAAATATTATTCCTTTTAATCTATATTATGGTTGATTTCTTTTTAACATTTATTTTTAAAAGGTAGGTGAAAGAACAAAAAAATGTCAAGTCTTTGCATGCGCCTACATGTTAGAAAAAAGTATAGCAGCCTTTCAAGTCTTTGCCTCTTCTATTCTCTCTCAGTTTTTGCAAGTTCATGCATTTTTTTTTCTCATGTTTTTTGGCTAATTACTTCAATTTGTTAGCCAACAAAAATTGACCATATTCTACACTTTCTATTCCTTTTGTTTTTTTATTTTTTTTTCTTGTTCATTTGTACATTCATCTTCCCAATCTGCAATTTTTTCCTTTCCACATTTTATGGTTTCCAGAAATTAATTTAAGTAAAATTATATTCATGCTAGAAAATTAAGGGGTGAGCTAGAAAGTGATTGATTTGACAAAACGTGACATAATAACACATAGACTTATGTTGTTTAACTTGATAAAATAATTAACGGGTGAGCGGGTAAAAAAAATTAGTTTAAAATGATTTTATTATGTTATGTCTTATGGGGTTGTCGCATTCTCATTGATTAGTTTAATCAACGTAAGAAGTTAACGTTTAAAGTCCCGTTAAGTAACTATTTTGTTTTTTATTTTTTATTTTTAAAAATTAAGCATATTTTTCTCCATTTCTTATTATATTTTGTATCTTTCTTAAATACAATAATTGAATTCTTAGCCAAATTGTAAAAAAAAAAAAAAAAAAGATTTTAAAAGCTTCTTTTTTTAGTTTTCAGAATCTGGCTTGGTTTTTTAAACTATTAGTAGAAAGTAGATAACAAAGGACGAAATTTGGAGATGGAAGTGGAAGTAGTGTCTGTAGACTTAATTTTAAAAAACAAAAGTTCAAAAACCAAATTGTTACTAAATGAGACATAAATTATTGTGTGTTTAGCAAACATAGGCTTATTAAAATATGACCATCAAAACATAATTGTAACTCTTAATTAAATTATAGTGATTAGATAAATACAACTACCAAGGTCAAGGATTAAATTTGTAATTGAACTACGGAAAGAAATATATAATTGTCAAAATGAATATCGTTCAACTAGTATAGAACATATATTATCAATCTCAAAATCAAAGATTTTATTCTTCTTTACAATATAATATCAAAATTAGATGTTAAGAAAAAAAATATTGAGTCTCTAATTAGTTTAACGGTTTATTTATGCAGGAAATCTTATTAAACCTTAACATTAATTTTTTATAATAGGGACTAAATCGTTATAAATCTCAAAGTACAAAGATTAAATTATTACATGGTAAAGTTCAAGAACTAAATTGTTACAAAATTGAAAGTACAGGAACTAAATCGTTACACACTAAAGTACAATGACTAAATTGTTACATCTATGAAAATTGAGGAACTAAAAGTGATTTTAACTTAAATTATTGAATTTTTTTTACATATATATAATTTTCTTTATGTTAGATGTTTGAATTTCTAAGGTTAGGTTCATAAATTACATTTTTTCCATTGAAGTTTGGATTAAGCTAAGGTTTAACTGTATACTTCATTTTTAATATATGAGGTGGTTCTTGTAAAAATAAGCTTATTTTACTCTAGAAAGAAAGAAAAGCTGTTCTTCAAATCCTTATAACAAAAACTTATAAAAAAAAAAGGTCTTTCAATTTTTTATTCTCATTGAAATTTGAAAAAAAAAATCAAGCTATTTAAAAAAAAAAATACAAAACCAAAAGGAAATTGTGTAAAAATTAAAACCCTAATTGTTTAAATAAAACAAATGGTTTCTTATAATCAGGATTTGAGGTTCTAAGTATCAAAAGAACTTGAAGAAGAGATAATCTTATCTCTTCTTGTGAAAGAAGTTCAAATATCAGCCATTCAAAAAAATGATGTTGATATTGTAGACAAGACAAAAATATCTGATACATTTCATATTGGAATGTATTTGTGATTTCAACTCCTTTTAATGAATTTGTCATTTAATGGTGTCATTATCAAATAGTACAAAAATTGTACATCTTGTAGTCAAACCTAAAAGTTATTGTTAAAAATGATTTTTTTTTTTTTTTTTTTTTTTTTTTTTTTTAAGATTACGAAATATACTTTTAGTTTCTAAAATTTAAAGTTGGTATCTTATTTGGGTTGATGATGCGGCCTTAACGTGTATTTGGTCTAGAAAAGAGAGATTCGATTCAATAATGTAAACTTAAAAGAAGGCATAATCTGATTGAGTATTTGAGTCTTATTATTTTTTTAAAAAAAAGGAAAGACGTTAATTGAACTATGTTAAAATAGATCAACTAAAATATTTACACAATATCAGTAAATTAATTATGGATAAAATGTACCTAATTAATTTATAGTTTTCAAAGGGTAAGTGAAAAAAAAGATAAAAAAAATCCGACAAGCATTAAAGTTCGATGTACGGGATTGATTTAACTTGAAAAGAGTGGGGTGGTGTTTGAGGGTATGTTAATATAGCAAATGCAGGAATGAAAGATTGAATTTTCGACCTCTAAAGAAGAAAGCCAAGGTCGTGTCAGTTATTGTTGAGCTAAACTCCCTTTGACTATATCTAATTGATTTTGAAATGTAACTACGTATTTATTTAATGTGTGGTATTAAAGCCTATAAAACGCAAATGAGTATTCTGTCTTAAAAAAATTGAGATCTCCCATAATGGTAGACCATATTAAGGATCTCAGATTGAAAAGACAAAAAAGCCTCACCAAAGCTTGTTTATTTGTTATTATTTTAGTAAATGTCAATTATAGATGAGAACTGATCTAAAGTCACCTTTACCCAAGGGGAAATGTAATAAATCAATCGCAATCTGAAAACTGGGTCCCATTTGATTACGTTTGTTGTTGTTTAGCTGTATTACTTATGTAATCATAATGAAATGTCGGTTCATTTCCAAGTTTGTAATTGAATAACACAATCCAATTGAGGTGCATTTCAAAATTATGTGGAACCCACCAATCGATTCTAGAATTAATTTGGATTAATTTGAATTGTTCAAATTAATAAAGATAATTGTTTATATAAAATTTTATGAGATATAATATGAGAGAGAAAAAAAACGACCTTAATATGAATTTAATTCATATTAAATATTTGAGGGAATTTGTTTATATATATATAATACTAAATTAAAGTATATATAAATTAAATAAAAGTTAGTTTTATTTAATTATGTATATGTTTTTTAATTACATAAAATAGATGGTTAATTAAAGTACATATTAATTAAATGGAAATTAGTTTTATTTAATTATATGTATTTTTTAATTACATAAACATTTCATTTTCTTCAAATAACTTATAAAACTTTCATTTTCTTCAATAAATTCTCTCATTATTATTTGGATGATGAAAAGAAAGGTTTTTTCATCTTCCACTTCTATTATAAATACTCCAAAATGTGTTGGACTGCGAGGGGTTGAAAATATTGAAGTTATTGAAGGTTTTCGAAAAGTGTTTTTCTCTCAAAACAAAATCATCCTCTCTAAATTATTCAAAGAAGCCCACTAACTCCCTACAGTTCTCTACCACGAGAATACCGAGGTCTACTTGTGGTGATGTCTATTAGTTTTGAACACTTTTTTATTGTGTTTTTTATTGTTTGTGTTTGAAGTGTTTTGAGAGGAAATTGTGAAGAGACTAGTCTTCAAAGGTACGTTTCCCGAATCTTTTCTTCTTAATTTCTATATATATGTATGTATGTATGCTTAATTGATTATGTTTATTATATTTCTATTACATTTATTTTTTTACGTGTTATGTAAAATTAAAATTAGGATGTGATCTTTTCCTTAATGGGTACTCGCGTATCTTTACACTTGGGACCACAGTAGCATTCAAAACTAGGTTCATGTAGTTGGTCTCAATATACCTAGTTGGAGGAACAATCTATTGGGGTTTATGCCCTAAAACTTGTAGATAGTAAGTGTTATTAATTGACTGTCATCAATGAAGAGTTATAAATGTTAAATCAATAAATGTTATTGTTTGTATTGTTGTCTATTTTGTTTTAATAATCCTAAATCCAATAAACTAACATCCAAGGCGGTCTTATGAGTCTTGAACAACTGTATGTGGAGACATATAGGGATCAATATTCAAGATACAACATACAGGGTCTATAGTATAGGGATAAGGTTGGGTACCTTATCTTGATAACACAATGGATAGGACCCATTTCTTATTTAATACAAACGTAATGATCCAACGTGTTCATGTACCCGTCTTAAGGGTAAGTAGATGAGTGTTTTCTTAAGTGGTATCTTTGAGATTTGAACAAAGGGTCTTACCCTCTCATTGGCCTGAGAAGGGTTTCTGTTTATTAGTTGGACCATAAACAGGTTATTCATTAGAGGAGCACTGATACTTAAGGAGTCAGAAGTAACCTAAGGATAAAATGGTAATTTGACCCAGTTGGAAGGACTAACTTGCTGGTATTGGTCTATATTCGTGGACACAGAAATATATCTGTAGTGAGAAGAATGCAGCTGTGAGTCTTTAGTGGAGTGTACCCACTAGTTAACGAATATTGATTAATTTGGTTAATGAGTTTAGCCAATTAATCCCATATCGTTGGAACTTTTGATCTACAGGTCTACCAACTCCCCTCGTTAGCTTACTAGAGGATACTTAAGAGGGATAATTTGAAGTGTTCAAATTAATTTGAGGAAACTATATATTAATGTGATTAATATATAATTAATTATGGATATGATCTATAATTAAATTGGAAAGTAATATTTGAATAAGAATCAAGTTAATTAATTCAAATGAATTAGATTCACAAAAAAACAACTTATTGAGAGGTTCTACACATATACATGAGATGTATATAATAATTAAATGTATACATTAAATTGGGTTTAATGTATAAGTAGTTATTTAATTATTGTGCAAATTAAAATTAAATAAGTGTTATGGCTAATTGATTAAATAAGCGTTATTTAAATAAATGAGTTAATTGATTAAATAAATGTTATTTAATTAAGTATAAAAAAGGAAAATATATTGGAAAAGGGGTTTGACCCTTTTCTGTATAAAAACCTCCCATGGCTCTTTGGGAATACACTGAATACACAATTCTCATTGCAGAGAAACTCTGACAACGTTCAAACTCCCTAGTGTTATTGTACTGAATTTTCTTTGAGCCTCTCTACTCTTCAAAACCTTATTCTCGTTTCCCTCTCCCAAAAGTTGGATACCACCTATCCTTCTCTTAGAATCAGAGAATGACGAGGTAACTCTCATGGTAGTATTCAAGATCGCTCAAAGAGTTGTTCGTGATCAAGACCGTTTGGAGATCCGTTCGTTGGAACCTTGGAGATGATTGTTCGTGGCACTTGGGGAATCTACAAATATAAGAACCGTTCTAATTCTTTCCTTAATGCATGCTAATTTACATGTTTATATATTATGTTTTATACAATGACTTTTTTAATGTAAAATTGATTTGTGAGATGCAAAGCGTTCTAACAAAATGCTTCTACTGCGGGATTCAATCCCTTCACAATCATTGTTCTTTGTCCATCCTTAGCTAATGAGTATTGACTCAAATCAAGTTGAGCTTCAACATTTTCAACTTGTTCACCTATAGTTACCCCTTCTTCTTCTGAATCACTTAGAGGATTGTCTTCTATGGATGAATTTTTAAGATTCTCCACCTCAATTCTAGTAGTAAGGTTCTTAGGGATTTCAATCGTCACATTCTCCCTTTGCATAAACATTTCTCTTTTTCTGAAAATAACATTTCTACTGATTACAAATCTTTTCTCAATAGAATTCCTTGAAAACTTTCGCACCATCTGTGGACCCCACAAACATGCACTTGACACCTCATACTTGAGTTTCCCTTGGTTTTGTAGTATGTATCCAACACATCCAAATACCCTTAGATTTTATGGGTTAGATGGATGCTTGGACCATTTCTCCTCAGGGGTTAGGATGTCTAAGGATATGTGTGGGCACCTATTTAAGGTGTATACTGTATAGGCAACAGCTTCATCCCAATATTGCTCACCAAGAATGGCATTAGTTAGTAGGCATCTGACTCTTTCCATGATTGTTCTGTTCAACCTCTCTGCCACTTCATGCTATCGAGGTGTAAACCTAATTATCCCGTGTTTAGTAATCTTATTCTCCCTAAAATTTTTGTTAAACTCTTCACTATAAATTGGGTATTTAATTTCCTTAGAAGTTTGTTTTTCTATCATGAGTTTCCATTCTTTGAATTTATCAAATACTTGATCTTTAGATTTGAAAAATAAAACCCAACTTTTCCTTGAAAAAATCATCAGTAAAGGAAAGTAAATACCTTGAGCCACTTAGGTTTAGAGTTGGGACTACTCCCCAAAAGTTAGAGTATATGTAGTCTAGGATAGATTTCATTGAATGTTGTATGTTAGTAAAACTGTGTCTTGTAACCTTGCCCAATACACAATGCTCACAAAATGTAAACTGATCATAAATCCCTTTAAGTAGAATGTCTTGTATAGATAGAGCTTCCAACACTTTTGCAGTGATGTGAGACAACCTTTTATGCTAAATATCAGTCTTTGTCAACTCATTAGAAGTCACTGCATAAGCCTCTATCATCATTTCAACCCCTCTGACCACAAATAAGTCATTGAATTTCTCTCAAACTAGACTATCTTAGAATCTTTAAGAACTTCAAGAGTTCCTCCCTTTCCTCTGTATTCACACCCAACTGCTTCTAGAATTCCCAAAGAGATCAAATTTCTCTTGAGAAATGGCACATGTCTGAAATTTCTCAGGAGTTTCACGGTCCCATCTTTCAATTTCAATGACACTGATCTAATCCCTTCAATTTTGCAAGCTTGGTTGTTGCCCAAGTAGACCATTTCTCCATCAATTTCCTTGTGGTGTTAAACCAAGGTTTCATAGAGGTCATATGGTAGGTGCATCCGGCATCCAAAACCCAATCATGTTTTCCAAGGGGGTTCACATGATTGACCTTGTCTTGTATTGAAGCTAGTGCATTAGAGTAAACGTAGGATCCTTCTACAACTGAAGCTCAACTGTTTTCCTTTAGCTTCCTTCTCTTTTTCTTGATTATTTCTCTTAAGAATGAAATAGTCCTTGATTAGGTGGCCTTTCTTCTTGCAATACTTGCACTTAATCTTCTATTTAGGCTTGTTCTTATATGTGTGTTCTTGTTTTTCTCCTTTGGAGTGATTAGGCTTAGGATTCCTTTTTATAAATAGCCTTTCACCATTTGGTTGTTTTAGAAATTGTAGCTCAAGTTCCCACGTTCTTAAGATTGTGATGAAGGTATCTGTGGTTATGGAATTCTTTCAATACTTCAAAACATTCTTTACTTCTTTGTAGGAATATGATAGAGAATTAAAAATTACATTGGCTTCATTGTCATCACCCAATTTATCCCCAAAGTTCTTGAATTCAGAGACAATCTTTTTAAATCCATCAAGATTATCAGTCAAAGATCTTGATGAGTCTATCCTGAATGTGAAAAACTTCTCCCTTAGGTACATCTGATTTGGAAGATCCTTCGAGTAAATAGGTATTCTAATTTGGTCCAAATCTTGTAGGTTGTCTCTTGATCTAGGACTTGCCTTAAAATGTTGTGAATGAGATTTACAACTAAAGTACCATAAGCTACAAGCTCCCAATCTTCTATTTCTTATGTTGTGATTGTGTTAGAAAGCGTGGATAGATCTACAAGGGTCTTGTGAGCCTTCTGTTGACTAAGGATGACCCTGATTTTGGTTTTCCATAAGCCAAAATCACCATTTCCATCGATTTTTTCAATTTCAAACCTTGCTACTGCCATAACAAATTTGAATTTGAATCTTAATTCTCCAAGAACTACTTTCTTGATAGTCTTGATGCTCTATACCACTTCGTTGAGCTTTAATTATTTGTAAACCCAAATCATGAAGGAGAATTTTGATCCAAAACAATCAAAATTTTGGTAGGTAAAATACTTGGAGGATAGACAGCCACAAAGAGGTATTTTTCATCATACACGTTTAGGGTGATTCCTTCACAACTCTGTAGATTAGGTTGAAAATAACAAAAATCATTTAGGTAAAAACTCTCTCTTCCTAATTCGATTTGTTCTACCTTCTCTCTAAAACTCTACACTATGTTTCGACGATTTGCAAGATGAAATTGAAGATCTTGTGTATGTATTTCATGAAGAAGAAAAAGCAGAAGAAGAGGAAGACATACATGTACGTGGTTCGACAAATGGTGCCTACGTCCATGGGAAGGGAGAAATTTATTGCTTTGAGCTACAACATAAGGATTCTCTCTTATAGATCTCTATAACTCACAGATTACAAACTCTTATTTCATTTGAAGATTTTAAGCTATTTATATGTAATGATATGTTTTTCTTGTTTGTTGAGAATTTGTTATGATAAAAGTAGCCGTTGAGATCATAGATTCTTTAACAATAGTAATAAATGTGACACATTCATAATTCTATGTAAAACGTGATAAAAATCAATCCAATTACGTTTTTTATTATCGCACATTACGATTGATCTATCAATAAAATTCCATTACGATTATACCAATATTCATTACACATTGATAAACGTAGCATAAACTCATCTTAGCAACTTACCTTAGTTTAAATTTCATAATAATTTAGCCCAAAGCCATAATTGGACACATACATTGTATAAAGTTATTGCATGATAATAAATTAACACACCTAATTTATATTAATTGTCACGTCAAATATCAGCATCATTTAAAATGATAAGAAACTCTAATTAACTCGATGGTGAAAAAAAATAATATTTATAATAATTACATTTGTCGAACTTTAATTAGCATTGATGATTAATGACTTTGATATTTCTGTATAGGCTTCTTATCTTGAACACCCAGCTTTTGCCAAGAAATTTAGTTTCTTATAAAACTACCCATAAACTATCTTTTCCTTCTTTTAGGAAAAAAAATATCTTCTAATCAACAATCATAATATCACTATTGATCTTTCATAGACAATTCAAAACTATTTTAGTAGAACTCATCTAAAATTTTGGATGAAAATCATAGGACTGTACAATTATAATATTAGGTTGCTGACTCACAATTTCACATCCCGAGACTTTCGTCTAAAACTTTCAAGAATTCATATTCAAATGATAAATTTAAGAACTATACAAATGATGAAAGGGGTGATATTGTTAAAGAATAAGAATATTGGTTTTTAAACAAATGACAAAGTTTGTGACAAGGAATAAAATATTGATGTCAGTATCAATATCGAGATTTTAATTTTATGGATATATCTGTAACAACCTGACTTCCTAGGATCTCTAAGACTTGTGCTATATCGTTACTATATGCATGCATACATTTTAAATCGACACTTTTTCATAATTTGATAAAAAATCAAGTAAATACTATGAAATAAATAACTTTATTAAAAATAAATAATTGAAGTTTAATAGGGTCCCCTTATATTCATAAAACAAAACTAGAAAATTCTCATAAAAAATTTAAAAGCACAAATACCAAAACTTCAAGTTCAAACATCAAGAACATAAATTTTAAAACATAAAATCCTGAAAAACATGAGAGGAAGCATATGACTGGTTGCAGTGGCTCGATCACAGATTCTGCTTGTCATTCATTGACATATTCTTACCTTTACCTGAAAAAAAATAGTATAAAATACTCAATAAATAACTCCACTACTAGGGTCAGGCTAAGCATTTATGTCTAATAAATGTAACATGAATGGAACATCTGAACTGGTGGGACCTAATCTGGAGTGCTAAAGTTGTACATAAACTATCATCTGGGTGAACAATTTAACCCGTCCTACTGTAGGTGAGATGTACTCATATTAACAAGTGAACTCCAAGGAACACATAATTGGTGGACCCGAAGGTGCACATAAACTGATGGATCTGAAGGCGCACATAAACTGGTAGACTCGATGGTACATATAATTTGGTGAATCCAAAGGCTTACATATTTAAAGTGTACATAACGACGGGTAGGAGGGCAATTGTCACTAATTTGGTCTTTCAAGAAACATGTAATAAAATGGTCCCTCATTATGAAATCATAACATAACATAAATTCATTAATTCATAGCATAATATCTCATAACTCATAACATGAGTAACTAAATTTCTTTAAACAATAAAAATATATATTTTCTGCAACTCTTGCACAAAACCAAGAATAATAGTTTAAATCTATTTTTGTCTAGCACAAAGTAGTTCCAGCAGTATGTTGTATAGCTATTCTTAATATAGGCCTATGTCCAATTATAGCACAAAGATGGTTCCAGTAATAAGATTGCTTACCTCAAAATTAAATCTAGATATTTTATTCAAGCACTGTTGGTTTAGGAAAATTTAGGATGGAAAATTTTTATTAGGGATGGATGGGGTTGTACATGCAATCACGCGTTAGACATGGCTTAAACTATGCGTTTACGCCCATGCGTCTGAGGTCATGCGTCGGAATAAAAATGCGTTAATCTAGTATGCAATGACCACGCGTTCCTATCACAAGTTTTCTTACACTCGCGCCAAGTATAATGCGAACGCAAGTTTCTCGGGTAATCCAAGGTCGAACATAGGGACTTGTCACTCAATAATGCTGGTGAAGTAATGCGTTTGAGGCGATGAATAAAAATAAAGCGAAGAAAATTTAATGGATTTACACATTACTCTTACTTCTAACTAAACAGATTGAGCAATAGAAGACTTGCGATGAGAATAGGTAGATACACAACAACTATTAATGCATAGTAATGTTTATTATCTTAAATCGCCCAAGTAATCCCAACTCATTGCACTAACGCATCGCACACCTCTCGATGGTCAGCCGCATGACTATATCTCTATAGTTCATGGTTGCGTCGAGCATAAGATTTTATCTATCTCTAGGAACAATACATACTTTGCTTTAGTGCGTTTTATCTCTTACTTTCTAAGGCAGTTAGACGCGGCTATTTAACTTATAGACAAGCAATGCAACAACCCATAGACAAGCGTTGCTATAGCCATTCACCAAGCAAAGAGGATTAACTCACTATACTCGCACAACGCACACTTCTTGGTGGGTTGCTACATGTGTCCTATCTCTAGGCTACACGATTAAGCATGTGATCGCCTTTGATAAATAAATGCTGAAGATAAACAATGATAGAGATAAAAATGATGAAGAAGATGGCAATGAAGGAATCAAGATTTACATTGATCACAAAATGTCTTAATATCTTAAACGAAAATGTAATACAATACAGAGATTAGAAGAGAAATGAAGGACTCTGCGTCAAGTCTGTCGGTGGTGCCATGGATGAATGGTGGAGATATCTCTCTCGAGCTCTATCTCCGACGAAAGCTTCGGTCGTCACTCGATCTGGTTTGTGGAGGTGAAGAATTCTCACTGAAAATCTTGTTCAAGCTCTCATCTGTGATCGCAAACCTCTGCCTTGAGGCAGAAGTTCGGATGTCTTGAAATGAAGGTCCAAAAGGCTATTTATAGAGTTTAAACGCAGACAATTATCATGATTGTGTTATGGCTCACTGCTGCTTTTGTCGTGGTATGGGCAATGTCACATCGTCTTATCTTGTTGATACTCCCAAGGTATGCGTCCGAGCTTGATTCAGCCGAAGCATCAACACGTTCTACCCATATTGCGATCGTCCTATTATGGTTTTCACTCCGTGACCGCAATTCCCAATTGATCACCGCAACTTTCATGTGATGGGTGCATTCGGTCACCACAATTTCCAAATGATCACCGCATCTGCTTGATCACTGCAACTTTCGTGCAATGAACGCATTCGATCACCGCAACTTCCATGAGAGGGACGCATGCGATCCAACTTTCAGCGCATGCGTTTATCTTGTTGATCGCCTGACTCCAGCGCATGCATTTGTCTGCGATTGTTTATTTCAAACGTATGCGTTTGATTCCTATGATAACTACAAAAATAGACACCGTGGCATAGAGTAACACATAATATTAGGGTCAGTGAGGATTTAGGTGCTAATCAACGCAAAACTCAATTTTTCGCAAATGCTAAGTATTATCACTTTATTT
The DNA here is from genome assembly GCF_009727055.1 of Benincasa hispida. Classification (NCBI taxonomy): domain Eukaryota; kingdom Viridiplantae; phylum Streptophyta; class Magnoliopsida; order Cucurbitales; family Cucurbitaceae; genus Benincasa; species Benincasa hispida. The sequence continues at coordinate 45,731,663 of NC_052351.1, forward strand.
TCTACTTATTGACCCTCATGATTCTAAATAAAAGGCTTATAATAACTGGTATTTCTGCTAGTTATCAAGCACCCAAACGCCCTTTAGACTCTTGGAAACCAAAATTGTGGCTTGATCTTTAATCGCTCCATAAACCACCTCAAGCTTCAATCCAATAACCCAACCTATGCAAAAACCACTAATAAGTATTAATGACTTAATTTACATCAAATATCTTTAATGTCAAACTTAAAAATATCCACAAAAAATTGATCTTTTATAATGTTGGACATCAACCCGATGACTTCCAAAAAAATCGTATCTAAGACCCAAATATTATGTGTAAACATTCAATCCATACCAATTCTAATGGGTATTCAAGATTAAACAAAAATCTAACGAAAACTCACCAATTTGAGCTTTGATACCATTATCCAGCGCGCTTGCAACTTCGAAACTCTGTTCTAATCTTCAAAACATAACGGGTAACAACGATTCGAAGCAAACATAACAATGGGTCCTTAGAACATCTCAAATCCTTAAAAAAACACATCCTTACTCAAACCAATTTACCTAAACCAACAGATCTGGCACCGATGCACGACAGAGTCGACGACAGCGCATGGGAAAATGAAAGTGAATGGTAAACGGACGAGGGTGGCGCACGACTGGCCGAAGTTTTGATGGTCGCAGACTTCGACGGCGGCTGGAGTGGCGAGACTTGCAATGGCGATCAATGACCAGTAGTGTGGCAACAGATGGCGTGGAGGCTGCTGGTTTTGAATGATCACTGGTGTGACTGGAGCAAACAAAGAAAATGTTGAAGGTTGGGGGATTATTGGGCGGTGAGCCAAAGAAGAGAAGAAGGGTTTTAATTCTTATTTTTATAAACATAAACAAAGAGATGTCCATGGGGCGGGGCGGGTTCGGGGATGCCATTCCCCATCCTCGTCCCTGCTTCATTCCTCATCCCCGTGAAATTCTCCAATGGGATCGGGGCGGGATTCCTCGCAGGGAATTCATGGGGATCGGGTTCTCTGTTATNTAATTAATTTTATCACTAAATTTTTTATTATGGTTAGTTTTATATGACAATTTGAGTTTAAAGATAGATTACTCAAATTTTGGCCTAAAAAAACTAATTAATTTTTTTAGTAGAAAGAAATAAATATAAATCAAATTATTCACATATATAATCTAAATTTAAATATTTAATTTAAACATATTCATTATCTTTCACAATAAATAATTTTAATATAATATTTATATAATAATAATAATAATAATAATATAACATTAGATAACTATACTGAAAAATATGTAAAAACTAATCGGAGCGGGGGTGGGAAAATTAGACATCTCTACATAAACATATATATTTTTGTTTTCTTGTCATTTTCCAATTCCAAAATTCCAAAACCTTTTTAGATTTTTAAATTTAAATCAATTAACCCATTAAATTGATTTAATTTTATTAACTTCTCCAAATAATAAAAAAACAAAATCTTCCAATTTTAATCCAATTTCCTAAATTAATTAAAATTGACAGAAATCCCAAATTCTCCTTAAAATCTTTTAAATTCCAAAATCCTTCATTGAAGCAAAAAATTTATCTTTTTATAATAATTCAATTTAACCTCAAACATTTCAAAATAACTCTTACATTGTAATGCCTCAGGCCCAAGATTCGGACTAGAATTCGGAATCCGGATTCGACCTCTGATGGCCTCCATATTCCCATGCGACCTTTGAACCACCGAAAAGGAAGGTGCACTTTGTTGGTATAAGTAGTAACTTTCAATTCTTTTAAACCTTTTTTAACGATACTTTCATGTCCCCATGATCCCTCTCATTTGGATGTGATATTAGTTCATTCATGTATCCCTCCTAAACTCGGGTCATTACACACTTACCAGCTTCCGCTTGGTTTATCCCCAGACCACATCTTAATAGGAGAGGTTTCGCTCTAACATCATCTGGTCTAAACCCGAAGGTTGGTCCCTATCATTTATAGAGCTCCTACTAAGGCACCCATATGTCATATGCTCTTCCTGTCCACAAGGATAAAACACCCCTGCACCGGCTAAGCAACGACCCCAGTGATGCTTTCCACATGAGTTACAGACTGATTTTTCCTCTTTAATAGCTGCAAGTTGGAGGCCTTGCTTCCCCAAATGTCGTGGAGTTCTATCTGTGTTTCGATACTTTTCTGAGGCTCCGAAGTTTTTTGGTCTACTTTCCTTTTCTACCTCGCGGAGGCCCCGATTCCAAACGACTTCTTGTACTCTTCTCCCACCTGAGAATCAGCATAAATCCTGACAGCAGCTCGTAGTGTTGTGGGGTACATCTTGAAGTCCAATGCATGTACCATACCCCGCAACCCATTCCTCAAACCCTGAACGAATCTCTCTGTCCTCGCTGCCTCGATGGCTATCAGCTCGGGGGAAAAATGGGATAGCTCATCAAATTCCTGCTCATATTCTTCTACTGACATAACCCCCTACTTCAAGGACAGGAATTCAGCTTATTTATTGTATCAAGTGTTGGCTAAGAAATACTTTTCATAAAAATTTTCTTTAAACTGATTCCATAATGCTAGCCTTCTGCTTGTGTCAATCATCTTCTCTGCTGAACGCCACAATATTTCTGCATTATCTGTTAATATAAAAAATGCACATCGGAGCTTGTGCTCTTTTGGACACTTCAAATAGCGAAAGATCATCTCGATCAAGGACAACCACATCTCTACCTTTGTAGGATTCCTCAACGATCCGTCGAAGGGTTGGGGATCAAACTTTCTAAAATCCTTCAAGTGTTTGGCCTCATGGGATAGGTCCTGCATGTTCTAATTCTACGGTTGAGTCTACTGCAACCTATGGCAACTGCTCTTGTCGGGTCTGGTTCGGAGCGGTCTGCCCTGCCATTACACTACGAATCAGGTCTTGTATCCTTTCCATCAGGGATGATGCCACAACTTCCTCGATTCTTACTTCCATCGCTTTTTCATCAACTTGAGTCGTGTGTGGGTTTGGAGCTGTCGGGGCATTCTGACTTCCACCGGCTCCCTCTTCTTCCACCCCTGTGAAGAAAGGTCTTGGACCCGGGGTGCTGTACTTGGAAATCTTGAACCCCTCCTCTAACCGTCCTCTTTATGCTGAACTTAGGTGCCATGTCCTGCTAGGACCCCATAGATCAACTTTACTGGTTCCCTTATCATGAAAACATGTTTACTAAGGAATTACATTAACTAATCTCATGCACTAAATACTAAAAACTCTTACTAGTAAGACATACCTGGCGATGACGAGGAATCTGTTATTAGGCCACAGGGACTATCAAGACTTACGTAGTAAGTCAGTCTTCAGAACCCAAAACATGGGCTTTGATACTAACTGTAATGACCCGACTTTTTGAGATCTCTAACATAGGTTGTTACTATCAACATGCATGCATGGAATTTAAATTGAAATCTTGTCGTAACTTAGTAAAACCAAATAAATAACATAAAACCAATAATTTCATTAAAACTAAATAATTGAAATTCAAGTAACAGGGTATTGGGATTAGTGTCCTAATTCTCCAGAGTCTCGTAGTTTCTAATATATACACATTGTTTCTGAATAAAATAAGAGTTATTTCATTCTGGCATTTACTCATATCCAATAAACAAAGCTTCATAACTGTCGTATATAAACTTAAGCATGTATATGAGATATACAAGTGGATCATGCCTTAAGTGATAACCTAAATAGGTCTGTAGTATAAGGATCAAGGAGGGATTCCTGATCCTTGTGACACTATAGATACGATCTACTTTGTAGAGGTTTGCAAGTATTGTGAACTACTACATATGGTAGATCCTAACCATTCATGTGGAGACATAGCGGGGATGTCCTATACAAAGAGTTTGTATAAGACCGGACCACGAGATGTTTCGTCTCTGTATATAACGTCGTTGATACTGGAGACTTATATCTCACCTAAATGACCATAGGTGACATGACCTCAATCCTAAGTGTTTTTGGGAGCTTCTGCCTTTGAGAGTGGTCCTTTGATTAGTATGGGTGAGAGCAGATTGTCAACTCAACATGCCTACCTTTTTGGGGACTTGTCTGATTTGACATTGGAAACTCAATTACACAAGATGGAATTCACTCCTTCCCCGAAGCAGGGGGAAGTAGATAGATTGCTCCTTTAAGACTGATTTTGGGGCTTGAACATAGTGGCCATAACTTCTCTTTGGAAGATAGGACTCAGTCATAGTAGGACTATGATTTAGGTTCATTAGAGGGATCAGTGGTACTTAAAAAGTTAGATGTAACTATAGAGGCATAATATTTATTGGCCGAGTTGTACTTACGAGCGATCTGTGAAGAGTTATTGCGTTGTTGATTGGTTATGATGGACACATAATATATCTGTAGTAAGGAGAGTTCAACTTTCGATTTTTAGTGGAGTGTTTGGCAGTTAACGGATGGTGGATCTCATGACTAAAGAGTTTAGTCGGTTATTCACGTACCGTTGGAGCTTTGAGCTACAGGTCCATAAGGTCTCCTTGGTAGCTCAATGGATTCAAGTTGAGAATCAATTCTTGGTGTTTATTTGAAATGTTCAAATTGACAAGAGGTAATTCGATTATATATGATATGATCGATGTGATGTATGACATACATCTAGTGGAGGATTAATGTAAATGAGATTTACATTAAGGACCATGAAATAGAAAAAGAGCTATAATTTATATGTTTCATGAGATGAAATATTAAAACTATAGGTTATAAATATAGTATGATAAGTTGGTTATCATTTATATTTATAATAATATTAATTATTAGATGATTATCTCTTTTTCTCTAATAACCAATTGAGTGAGAGGTTATTGGTGGTTTCATGGTAACCATGAGATAAAAGAAAAAATGTTTACCTAAATTTAGTAGAGTTTGATTTGAGATTTTCACGCTCGAAAATTACTCACGGAAAGGTTGTTGAGTAAATACGATTCACTAAACGACGGCTTGGAAGGACTAGACGGTCATGGAGTGTTTCTATACGATAGACACTTAGCTGGCCGATTAGCTAAACAATCACACAACTTTTGTTAACGATTGGGCATCGTCTATACGATAGATTTTGACATCTCCCATTTGCTCAATCGTTTACACGATTGTTCTCCTCTGGTCTCTGCCTCTAACCAAGTCCACACAGAGCCCACAATTTGGATTCTCACACCGAGATTATTTGGAGGTCGTTTGTGGTGTTTGTTAGAGTCCGCTATATTCATGATCTTGGAGATTGCGATGTTTGAATTCTTTGTTGATCGTGTTGTGTGGCGGTCGTGGTGGAAGAGTGTTTGAGTGTTGCAGTCTTGTGGATTGTTCGAGCGTTCATGATCAAAGGCGTTGAAGATGAGTCTTCAAAGGGATGTGAATTCTTTCCTTGATCTTTAGAAAAGCATGCTGTAATTTCGGTTTTGTGCATAGCCTGTTGTTTCCATTTGTGTACTGTAATTGTGAATGTTCATATATTATTGAAATTTGAAATGATCATTCCGCTGCTCATGAAAATCCTCATGTACGATTTCCTTCACAGGGTACCCTTAAAACCATAAAACAAACTAGAAAACCCTTATGAAAAGTTTGAAAGTACAAATACCAAAATTTCAAGTCCAAACATCAAAACTAGAAACTTTAAGACATCAAATCCTAAAGGTATGAGCAGAAGCATATGACTGGTCCCACTGGCTCGATCACGGATTCCGCTTGTCATTCGCCGGCAAGCTAGAACCCTTAGCTGAAAATAAAAACATAAGAAAGAGTGAGTATAAAAATACAACCCTATACAACCCCCTTAGAGTGCACCTCTAGGATTGGTGTCTTAATTCTCCCAGTATGAATGTCTCGTAGTTTGAGTAGGGGATTGTTAGTACTTAAAGAGTCAGATGTAACGACATGGACAAAACGGTAAATTGGCCTAACATATTTGTAACGAGAAGAGTAGTGATACCGATATAAAACCGTTTATTCATGTCCTCAAGATCCCTCTCATTCGAATGTGATACCTGTTATTCATGTACCCCTCCTGAACTCGGGTCGTTACATATATATTACAAAATAATTAAGTTTAGATTACCTAAAAATTTGGGCACAATATTGGTAAAGTATCAATATCGAAGGATATTTATGTAAATCATGAAATTTATAAAATTTATTTTGATTTATAATTGAGTTGTTTGTACTCCAAAACTAAATTATGGATAATATTAGTAGTAGTCATATACATATTAAACTAAATATACGATTTTTTTTTAATATTTTACAAGTATTTATAAAAGATGTTGGAGATATCTATGGATACTTAATATCGATATAAAACTGTTTAATCTATAGATATATTGACACATCTACGGATATTTTCATCCTTGGTTTATGATGGCATTTTTCTATAATCTAACCCAAAAGAAAAAAAAAGTTGTTTGGAGATCTTAATGGGTCTTGGAAATAACTTTTGTTTGAGTTTGCATAAAAATCACCAAGTGTGGATGAGATGTTCTTTTCTATTTCCTTTTTGGTGTTCACATCCTTTAATATTTGAACTGATGGACCCAATAATAGCTTAAATTGGCAAGAGAATAGTCCAAGAGATGGCAATATTGACCAATTTTCTCAACAAATTAAAAACTCTCTCATTTAGTGGGGGACCAAGGTTAGTATAGTGGAAGTAATATGAAGCATATTTCCACTCACATAAACTTTTAAAAAGGAATAGCTTTAAATGATAAATTATTGGTAAACTACTTTCATCTATCACTATCTATCAATAATAAATATTGATAAACATTGTCTATCACTACCTATATTTAAAAGATAGTGATATTTTGTTATATTTGTAAATAAATTTACTCATTTTTCTATATTTGAAACCACCTCAAACTTGAACTATCAATTTCGAAATTAGAAATTTAATTCTACTCTGAGAAAAAAAATGTAAAATTAGAAGAAAAACAATTTTTTCTTGAAAAAATTAATTTCATCAATTTGGTTCTTAAACTTTAATAATTTATACAAATTCTAATTTAAATTTGTTGAAATATTGCAATATTTACCTTAAATATGAATAAATGGATAAGTGTTGTACTTTTATTCTAAATATGAAAGTTATATTTATTTGTTCAATAAGCTTAATTTGGTGTGCGAATTTGGATCTTTAAATAAATCTTCTAAAAACCCTATTTTCCAAAAATCCATGATAAGTTATTTACAAATATAAGAAAATAAACAAAAATATTTACAAATAATAGTAAAATATCACAGTTTATATGTGATAAATCGCGATAGACAATGATAGACTACTATCTATGTCATACTATCTGTATTATGACAGATATAAATAATATTCTATCGTTGTCTATCACGATCTATCACATATAGATTGTGATATTTTGTTATTAATTATAAATATTTTTAGCAGTTTGTCATTCAAAATAATTTTTCTTTTAAAATTATGAACCAAATTAAGTCGTAAAAATGGTAATAGATAGAACGTTTATTTAAGTTTAGATTAAATAAAATAAATTTAGATCCATGGTCAGGTTTTTTTTTTTTTTTTTTCATCAAACTTTTCACATTTTTTTTATGGAATTAAAAATAATAGAAAACAATCCTTATTGACGTTCTAAAGAAAATGATTTCTTTAACAATAATGGTGCTCAAAACAGAAAGCGATTATTGATAGAAACAGTTACTGAAAATATACAAATAAAATGCACTTATCTTAAAAAGGCAAGTTGTTAAATCGTCAAATTCGTACAACTCTCTCGACTTGCATAAAAATTTAAAATTTAAGTATAAAATTTGAACTTTTAATAAACTTTTCGAACAAGCACGTGTAAAACATAGTTAAGTTTTAATATATATATATTTAAAAGGACACTTGCAAAAATAGAAAAAAAAAAATCATAATAAATTCAATTCAATTCAATTCAAGTTTAGCAATAATTTTTAAAATTTTGTAAATATAACGAAAAAGGGCAAAATAATAAGTAAATTTCTATTTTTATTATTCTAAATTTACCATTATTAATGTATCAGCATGTATATTAATAATATATCTGTTATACTTTATATTTGATATATCAATTGACTTATATATCAAACGTAAAGTATATAAGTTATATTACCAAACTTGAATAAGTACCTAACAATAACTATTAATGCACTAATAATATTTATACTTGAAATTGAACTTTAAGCTCATTATGATATACGATTGATATACTAACGATCTAGTTGCAATTCATTTTGAATTAGTACTAATATATAATTAAAATGTCAATTTTAAAGTTTAGGTATCATTCTAAATGATATATTTCATATATGCATATCAACAATATTATTGTTATGTTTTTTTTTTCCCTTTCTAATCAATTAATATACAAAATATGAACTATTTATTATATAATTGATATATTAAATTAAATATATATAAAAAAATTTTGAAAATAAAATGGATTAACTAATATAATTTATATTTTATATCTCACTCGACAAAATTAATGCATTTAACATATCCCATCAACATCAAAATTAAATTAATCAAATGATAATAATTCTATATCAATATGAAAAAAAATATTTATCATAATCGGACAAATAAGGTCAACTATAACACGATTAAAATCATGATATATCAGTTGTATAAATGATATTTTTTAAATAAAGTACATTAATTGATTTGTATACCGAATATAATGTATGTCAGTTAACTGTTATACCAAAATATGAAGTATATTAGATATACCTGCTGATATACATATGAGGATAAAATCGTAAAAATAAAAAATGCAAATCGGGTTTAATTTTTTTGCTATATTTGCAATTTTAGAAAATCATTGCTATATTTGTAAATATCCTTATATTTTTTGCTACCCATTACAATTTCTCTATATATATGTGTGTATGTATTCTCTCTTAATGGAAATTATCAAACATTGATGATGTTGCTAACATGCATAGAATCGAACAGGAAAAATTTTAGTACTATGGTAGTATCTACTATTTTCGTTTATAATTTGATAGGTCATCAAATGGCATATTCATTTATTTAGTCGATATCATATAAATCTTAAAAAATTTCGTTTGTGGCAAGTAACGAATGGAGGTAGTATGGAAAATTTTCCAAACTATTGTAGCACTAGAAAAATTTTTTAATCGAATTTATGGTCTAAGCTTTTATGTCCTTTAAAAAATGGAATAATAAATGTAATCTCGATGAAAATATTACAAGTTTGAATATATCTCTCCTCTAAGCACCAATTTGCATGTGACTCTAGAGGAGTTAGGTTTTGACAATTTTAAATCTAACCTTTCAATTTTGAAAACTAATTCGTCCCCTAATATTTAACATTGCAATTGTTTATCACCGGTTGAATTTTCACTAATTCATCTACTAATTTTGGTTGAAATAAATGTAAAAATCTTCATATACTCATTAATTTTAATAAAATAAATTTATGCAAAAAATAAGTTTAATCAATAATAAGTAAATTAACTAAATAACTTTGTCAAAATTCATAAATTTCAACCAATAATTTAACAATAACGTCATTTTTCTCTAAAATTTAATGTCATAGATATGTTTTACACTTCATTATAACAATATTTCATGTGAAAAACATATTAGGATTACAATTGTAAGACTTGAAGTTTGAAATTAAGAGTAAAGTAGTTATCAAATTTTGAGATGCAATTTGATGAAATAAAAATCTAGGCTTACAATTGATACAATTAGATAAGCTTATAATCATAGTTGATATTTTCCTTAATGATATCTCCTTTCATAGATCGCAAAATTCTTTATAAGTTTGTTTGTTTGCTTTTTTTAGTTTGTTAGAAAAAAGTTCTCCATAAGGTTAGTTTCTAATTAAGGTTTGTTTAGGTGTATAAAGTATGAGATAATTGATTAAAAGATTCAATCTCACACTTTAAAATAGTTTTTGTTCCTTTTTTCGTCGGAACGTTGTAGAGTTGTTGTCGTTGGGCATCCATATGTCGCTCGAAGAGCGAAGGAAAGGAAATTGAGAGAAAGACGAAGTTGAAAGAGTGAGGAGAGCGAGGCAAAAGAAGAGTGAGAGATCAAAAGCGAAAGACCATTTTACATGCATGAGGTTTGTTTTTATAATTTTATTCAAATATGATGTCAACAAAGAGTAAAATCTCAATTTCAAAAGGTTGGGTAAATTTTATTCTCTCTCCCAATTTTGAGTTATCCATCCATCAAACCCATATAGCCTTAAGCTTAAAATCTTTATGGTCATGGAACCAAACTCTTCTATTTTTCAAAAGTGCATACATTTGTAAATTCCATTGGCTCTAATTTTTATTTTTATACTAAATTAAATTACAAATTTGGTCATTATAGTGGATAGAAAATTACAATAGATATAAGTTTAAAAGTTAGAATTTAGTCCATATAATTTGATGGAATCTTATAAATAGTCTCCATGGCTTGATAAAGTCCTCATAAATAGTCCCTATTCTAAAGACTATTAATGAAAGTTTTATCAAACCATACAGATTTGAATTCTAATTATAAATCATAGGGATTGAACTCTTACTTTCTTCAAACGTAGATATCAAATTTGTAATCTAACCCTAAAAATGTGATTTGTGGTTTAAGTATTGATGACGACAAGCATGGAAAATAAAGAGACAGATATGATATAACTTTTTTAGTATAGTAAGGATTGTAACATAGTATATTTGTCTCGTGATTTTCATTATTCAATCGTCAGAGCCCTTTTCTTAGTCCAATCTTGAACGCAACTTTTTCCTCACGTGTCGAGGGAATAATGCAAATTTATAAGGATCTTAATTTGATTGACACATTGTTTACTGATAATTCATATACATTGAAATTTTTGTATGGATGACCCATCTCCATCCCCCTAAATGATTAATGACCTATACCCCAATAATAAATGAAAACTAACTTTTTACTTATGTCAAAGTGCACTAATGCATTTTATATAGTACCGCATTAGGGATGTCTTTTTCCATCGTAGTCTTAACCCGATGGCCGTGTCTATTGTAAGCTTCATTTTTTTCACGCTATACTTTGTTTTCACCATGGAATATTGTAGTGGAGTAGAGAAAAATGAATATTGCAATAGACATGACTATCAGACTATAATAGAAGAGACATGCCTAATGCGATAATATGTAAAACGTGTTAGTGAGCTTTCGTATAAGTAAAAAGTTAGTTTTAAATCATTTGTTTTTGGAAAGTGAATCACTAATCATTTAGGAAATTGAGAATTAGTCATCTTTAAAATTAAAAAAATAAATAAAATCTCATTTACCTATGCATTAAAAAAAAGAGTTCACAAATAATGTCAACATGAACATAATATTCCACTAGCATAAAACCATACAGTCTTAACAAAATAATCATAATAATAATATGTTTGAATCTGCATTTTCAAATGTTGTACTTAGAAAAGAAAAGAAAAATACAGAAGGTAGAAATTTGACTTGATAATTATTTAAGTGATCAGGTAAAATATCTGTTTCTTTTTTTTTTTTTTTTTTAATGAAAGTAAAAATATCTTAAAGACTATGCTAACATTGATATATTTTAGACACAATGATATTGGATCAATTCATTAAAGCCATATGACATGTAGAAAAGGGAGAGGCATTTACATTATTAACGTTGGATTGTCTATTTCACTATTTGTGTATTTTGCTTCATGTATGCCCTGCCATCCATCTGTCCTTATCCAACACACACTTTCTCTCAATTTTCTTCCTTTTTTCTAGAAAAAATATATACCTATATTTTGAATCTATTTATATTTACGTTGTTCACTCCAATCACACAATAAAAATATATTTAACGATACAATTATATAATATATATAATATGTACTAAAGTGAATATAACTCAATGAAAAATACTTGGTGTCTCTTAAACTACATTTATCTTGGTGCATCCTACCTATATGTTTTAGCATGAGAACTTGATGTATGTCATGATATGTAATAGACATGATATTGCTTACATTGTTAGTGTTGTTAGTCGTTTTATGTCTAATACAGGAAAACAACATTAGGAAATAGTCAAATGTATCATGAGATATTTGCGAGGCACTTTTAGTTTGAAGCTCATATTTTGAGGTGGAAAATTAGTACATTCTGGTTACACCGATTCAAATATAGCAGGAGATTTAGACAACCGAAAGTCCAGTTCTGGTTACTGGTTCACATTTGTAGGTGGTGCAATGTCTTGGCATTCAAGGTTGCAGAAGTTTATTATGTTGGGAATGTCCTAAAACTCGCTGTTCGTAAATATTAACATATTTTATTTATCAATAAGAGTATTATTGGGTATTTTATTCAATAAATTATTATTGATATTGCATTCTATTATAAAAATCCAATAAACGAATCTGTGCCTATAATACTTTAACTTTATGTGGTGACATAAAAGAGGATCAAGTTTTATTATATAGTCAAAATGGTCTATAATTATATGGATTAAATTGGCTACCTTATCCTGGTAATATATTGGATGCGGCCCATTTTGTATACTGATACAAATGATGTGATCCCAAGATCATTCAATGTGAAGACATGTGAGTGGGGGCATCTTATGCAATAAGTTCGCATCAGACCGGACCTCGAAATAGTCACTTTTCTTTATAATGACCATTTAGTGTTAAAACTGACTATCTCAAAACTCAATGACCTAAGGTAACTCGATCTTAATCCTGAGCTAACTATGAACTCCTGTTTATTCGGGATTATCCTTTGATCTACATAGGTAAGAGTAGTCCAATAATACTGCTCAATAAGCCTTCCATTTTGGAGATAAGACCGGATAGATAACTAGGGACATAGTTCAACAAGATTGAATTCCACTCCTACCCAACTTAGGGATTAACAGATAGGTTGTTCTCTTAAGTGTTGATTCCTGGTCTTGAACAATGGGCCCTGCCCTCTCATGATCGAGAAGGATATGGTCTATAAGTTGGACTATAAACCAAATTGTTCAATAGAGGATCAGTGGGGGCTTAAGGAGCAAGATGTATTTATAGGGGTTAAACAGTAATTTTGACCTAGCTATAAATACGAACGACCTGCGAATGATCGACTTACTGATTATGGTTAAAATGGACAAAAATATATCTACAGTGAGGAAAGTACAAATATCGAATTATAGTGGTGTGTCTTAGTAATTAACGAATATTGATTAATTCGATCTAAACAATTTAGCCAATTAATCTCAAATCGTCGGAACTCATGATCTATAGGTTCATAAGGTCCCACTACTAGCTTGTAAAATTATCTTGGATTAGTGAGTTGAGTGAATTTGAAATGTTGAAATTTAAAATTAAGGTTTTGAATTTAAAGTGTTCAAATTCAATTAGGGTTTGGTTAATTATATTAGATATAATTGACGAAATTGGAAAGTTAAAAAAATATAAAAATAATGATTTAAATATTTGATATGGTAAAATATAATATTTAATATTCGATATTAAATTCAATTAATTAAATTAGTTAATTAATTTTCCAATTTAATTTAATTTTGAGATTGATATTCAAAATTCACAATTTGATTAATTGAAAATTTTAAATTATAAAACTTAATTTAGAATTTTATTTTTGAAAAATCAAAATTAAGTTTTAATATTAATCAGATTTTATAAAATTAAATTAGATTTAAATAAAAAAAAAAAAGAGAAAATGGGAAAATTTAAAATTGAATTTTCTCACTCAAATTCCACATCATGCCACTTCACTTCAATTTCAAGCATCACTCTTGTAAACTGAGTTGCATGGTTTTCATTTATAAATTGAAGTATTGGACTTCAATTTCAGAGCCATGCAAGTAAATTAGTCGTTGAAATTCTGTAGAAATTTTTTCTCTCCAAACCCTCATCCATCTCAACTTTATTGGCTTCAATTCAGTAATTCTACCACACATTCCAAGCTTGAGAATAGTAGAGAAGGTCTTTGTGGTGGTCCATTGCAAATTCGAAGTCTCAATTCGTGGAGTGAAGCTCTGTTTGAAAAGATTCATCAAAGGTTGTAGTTCTTGAAACCCTTTCTCTGAAATATTTATTCAATGCATGTTTTAAACTCAAATTAAGTGTAATTAGAGTCCTTAATAATTCTGATTTCTTTCGTTGCATGTTAGTTTACTCTATCATATTACACTTTTTATAACTGAAGTAGAGTATATTGTAGCAACAAACGCTTGTAAAGAGATGTTGTGGATCAAGCGCTTTATACAGAAGCTTGACTTCAAGCAACAAAGATATGTGATATTCTGCGATAATCAGAGTGATTCATCTTGGTAAGAATATTGCATTTCATTCTAAAACAAAGCATATAGATGTGAGATATCACTGAATAAGAAACGCTTTAAATAATAAACCGTTTGAGCTTGAGAAGATATATACTGCTCATAATACATTCGATATGTTAATGAAGAATCTACCAAGAGAAAAGTTTGAGTTTTATCATTCATCAGTTGCAGGAAGGACAAGTTCCTTCATAAAGTGAAATACGAGGAGATTTGATGGATTATTTCACTTAGTAAGTAAAGCCCATATTAAGGCCAAAAATGGGTTAGTTAGGGTTTTAACTTAAAAACCTAGCAGTCTCAATCGTTTAGGGATCAATCCGTTGTCCGGTTGAGCTGGAACTTTGATAGCATTTTCATGACACAAAAATCTTCAATTTGGACGGTGGAGATTTTATTTGGAGCTACCTACAATCAAATATCGTAGATAATTATTTACGGCCTCTTATAGTGAGATCTTTCAAATTTATTATTCATTATTGTTGTCGTTTGTTGTCGAGATTATTAATCTTTAGATTTACACTACAATAAAATAGCCCTTTCCCGACGATTGAGTTCAGCGGGAAATGGTGGAAAACGCGTCGGGAGATCATCTCCTAATGACTATTTAGTTGTCGAGAGTTTGATAGGGATATACCCATCGATAGATCATCTTCTAACGCTCCTATACATATCATGGGTAGTTATTAACGCCTCGTGTACTGCGTCGAGAGTTATCTACTCCCGAAGGATGTATATTTGCCATCGGGAGTTCCTTGATCTCCCAATTTTTCTGTCGTCGAAAATTTGATTCGAAAACCCAATTTCCTGAAATCATACTCCCAACAATTTACCAGCCATCAGGAGATGATGGAACTCTCAGCGTCATCGTCAGGAAATCAAACTCTTACCCTTTTTTTTTCGTTTTTTGTTATTTTTTAAAATTTTTTATATGAATAACCTAATATTTAGAATATTATTAAGTAAATAAAACACATTCACATAAAATAAATAAACAAATAAATTCGATAATATTTTTTTATTACACAAAAGAGAGAAAAGTTGGCAAAGATGATGTACAAAACAAATGTCTTGATGAATACATAGAAGAAAGTTTGATGACATCTCTAACAATATCTCAAACATCTCTAAAACAGTAGCTTACCTATAATTACATTAATTAGAGGACATTATTATATATATCAAGATTAAATATAAGAAGAATTATAAGACATAGTGAGTGAATACAAAAAATGTAATGTCCAAAAAGTCCAAAGAGAAACTCATAATCTAAGAGGGACGTATTAGCCAATTAGATAATGAAGTAATCACACCTAATTCAATGGTCCTTTTCTCTGTGATCGTATCATATCTTCAATCATTTTTTTCCTTCTTCCATTTGTCTTGCACAATCCTCTCTCATTTGTTTTTAAACGTTCTTCAAGTTCCTTAATCTTCGATTGAGACTATTTAACATTGGTTTTTAGTTCCCTCACCCTCCATTATGCATTTCTTTTAACGAACCTTCCACTATTGATGTGACACCTTTCCTTCACCTCTCTATCATGCATTAAAAGAAGTTGGCAAAATGGTAAAATGGAAAAATGGTCCGTCTCTCTTGGGTCCAAGGCTACATGTTCTCAACTTTAAACCTCTACAAACACACGAAAACCACAAGTTGAACTCCAAAAGAAAGATATTAATCTCAACCCACCCCACACAACATTCAAACTTCATAAACCTCTACAAACACATACAAAAACTCCCCAAATCACATTCAGATCTAGTTGTTTGACTATCATAACTGTAGAATAGCCACCAATTCATTATCATAAAGTTTTGCAAGTGCCAATATATCCTCCCTATATATATTCATTTAAACCAGTATGTCCTACCACAATCATCTCAACAAGCACAGTTATCTTTTGCCAATATGCCTTAATTTTTATATGAAATTCTAAAGTATTTATATTTTAATGTTACTTTTGAAACTTTTATAAAAGGCCAAGGGTAATTTTACAACTTTTGAAAGATACGGTAGTTTAAGTTTACAACTTTTGAATATGGTCAACTATAAATAGACTATGAACAAATAAGAAAGGGAAGTAGAACAAATAAGAACAAATAAGATTATAAATAGATTATGGTTAATTCTTCTTTCTAAAAGCTAACATAAAATTAATCGATTCTTCTTACCTAATATAAAATTACTCAAATTTAAACAAATTACAACCTACCCAAGAGAGACGGACAATTCCTTCAATTAAAAGTGTAGAGTTAAAGTTTAATTCACCAAGAGAGACAGATGATGGACGATGGAGCAGCTGGCAGATGACAGACGATGAAAAAACTGACGGACAATAGACCTTCGATTTGGGATTTTTTGCATCTACCTTCGATGTGTGCTAGGGTTAGAAGAAGGGAAGAAATTAGCAGATCTGAAACTATTTGGAGTTTTATGAAGGAACTTCCGATGGACTAACCGTAACCGTCAGGAGTTCCTAACCAACTCTGACAAATAAAACAATTCATCGAGAGTTCTTTCATCTCTCGATGGGCATGGGAGGCATCTAGAGTTCCTTCTTGGAGAATGGTCTTTCATTCCCATCTTCTGACACCTACTTTTGACGCATTGAGAGTTCTTACTAACTCTTAACGCGTCACTTACAACATCTAAAGTTATTGAGCACTCCTGACACTGCCCTTACGTAGATCTCTCCTGATGATGTATCTCCCAACAGTCATTTTAGACATAGGAGAGTCCCTTTTTCTTGTAGTGATATTTTGTGTATGCTTCTAGTTGTAACCAGGAAGAACTTGTTATAACCCATTATTGATTATAGCAAAGATTTTTACTTTAGTATGTGGTTTTTTATTCCTTACATTGAAGGAGATTTTCCACATTAAAATTGCTTGTATTCTTACTTGATTATTACTATTGTTTCTAGTTAATTAGTATTCTATTAAATTCATTCAAGGGAAGTAATTGATCCAAAAGATATAGTGTCTATCCCAACATCGTTTTGGCATCTAATTAATATTTTCTTGAATTCATCTTTATTTGCTCTTACTTATATTTTTACTTTTGACATATATCTCACAATCTTCAAATTTTCTCTCTCCATCATTTAATTCTTTCACAAATCATTACTCTCTCTAACAAATATTTTCTCTCTCTCTAGACCGTTACTTTCCTACTCTCCACATTTATTTTGCTTATGTAACATTTCTCTTGTATCTCAAACCTATTTTCTATTTTAAATGAGAAAAAAACAAAAACAAAAACAAAAACACACTCATGAAACTAATTTTCTATCCTTTTTTTTTAATTTTGTAACAGATTATGCATGATTTTTATTTTCTTTTTACTTATTAAAAATAAATAACTAAAATAATTATCGAAAGAGTCCTAAAAAATTCAATTACTATTACAAAATCAATCAATTGACTTTTTTAGTACTCAATGTTTATCAAATCGTCATATCTACATTTTTTTTACAAGAATCTTAATTTGAATGACACATTATTTATTAACATTGTCATTTACATTAGATTTTTGTATAGATGACCCATTCCCAACCCCCTAAATGATTAATAACCCATCCCCCAACAACAAATGAAAACTAACCTTCTACTTACATTAAAACGCATTAACGTATTTTATATAATATCATGTTAGAGACTTCTCTTCTATCGTAGCTTTAATCCGATGATCATATCTATCGCAATCTTATTTTTTTTCACGTTATACTTTGTCTTCGTCATGGAATATTATAGTGGAGTAGAGAAAAATGAAGATTACAATAAACATGACCATTAAATTACGATAGAAGAAACATGCTTAACATGATATAAACAAAAAGGTAGTTTTCATTTACCGTCTTAAGAAAGAAATCTAATATTTGAATCTGCATTTCCAAATTACTGTACTTAGAAAAGGAAATAAAACAGAGAAGGTAAAAATTTGACTTGATGACTTTTTAAGTGATCAGGTAAAATATGAATTTTTTTTTCTTTAATGAGACTAAACTGACATTGATATATTTTAGACAATGGTATTGGATAAATTCATTGAAACCATATGACATGTAGAAAAGGGAGAGGCATTTAAATTATTATTGTTGGATTGTCTATTTCACTATTTGTGTATTTTGCTACATATATCCCCTGCCATCATCTGTCCTCCTTATCCAACACACACTTTCTCTCAATTTCCTTCCTTTTTTCTAGAGAAAATATATCCTCTGTTTCGAGTCCATTTATATTTGTGTAGTTCACAATAATCATAACCGCACAATCATACAATAAATATATATATATACTATTATTTGTCAAAGTGAACATAGCTCAAAGTATTTCTTAGGCTACACCTATCTTTATACATCTTACTTAATTCTTTGAAACACTTCTTATTTCTTTTTTTAAATTATTTTATTATGACTAATTAAGGAAGAATGCACAAAGATTAATCAGTACATGATGAGATGCACAAGTATTCCTCTAACTCGTCTGTCAAAAAAATGAGTTATCAACCTTAACATTAGAGGTTGGAATTCTTCCACCTTATGTTAAACTTAAATAATATATATATATATATATATATATATATATGTTACGAAATCGACAATTAAAGAACACAAAAAGGAATGTAGAGATAGAGAAGATCGACACACAGATATACGTGGTTCATTAAGGGAGAACAATATTATTTGAGAGAATATTTTTAGAAATTACATCAAAACGGTACTTCTAGAGTTAGAGAGTTTATATAGCACACTACTTTAAACCCTAAAGTTAAAATCGTAAATAACTACAAATAAATAAACATGCAGAATTAAAGCTCTATTTGCAATGGAGAGCCAAGGAATTTTGGCTTCTGACTCACATGAGAGAAAAAGATGGGACCAAAGCCGAGCGCAATCGAACAAGGTTTCTCAATGAAAAATGAGATTCGAAATTGACGACTTCTAAACAATCAAACTCTATCTAGATGTGCCTATACTATCCACATCCCGGAGCCCTCACTTGGTCAACGAACCAAGGAGGGGACCCAAGTCCTGATAAAATGAAATGCAGTTAAAACACAATTGGAAGACATGAGCTAAATATTTTCCCTTTTTCTATTTAATTTCAATGCCACGTCATCACGTTCTTCATTCATCACCCCCTTCGAAACCCGTCGCTATTTTCCACTTACCCTCGTGTGCAAAATGCATGAATCTAACTACCAAAACTTCTTCTATATAAACACTAAAAACTCCCACCTCCAAATTCAAATTCACTCCCAAATTATTCTCCAAATCTGAATTTCAATTTCAATTTCAACTTCACAATGCCTTCTTCATCCACTGCCATTCTCTCAAACTCCACTGTCTTCCCCGATCGGAAATCCGCCGTTAAAAAACTCAAGCTCTCTGTCTCCGACCTTCCCATGCTCTCTTGTCACTACATACAGAAAGGCGTTCTTCTAACCTCTCCTCCCTCCTCCTTCTCCGACCTTATTTTCTCTCTCAAACGCTCTCTCTCCGCCGCTCTCTCTCACTTTCCTGCCCTCGCCGGCCGCCTCACCACCGACCACGACGGCGCTATTTACCTCGTCTGTAATGACGCCGGTGTCAATTTCATCGAGGCTAAGGCCAAACACCTGTCGCTCGACTCACTTCTTTCTCCTCTTGATGTTCCGATTTGCTTCAGGGCATTCTTCGCCTTCGATCGGACTTTGAGTTATTTAGGCCATAATAAGCCTTTGGCCGCGGTGCAAGTCACTGAGCTCGCCGATGGCGTCTTCATTGGATGCACCGTCAACCACTCCGTCGCCGACGGCACTTCGTTCTGGCATTTTTTCAATACATTTGCAGAGATTAATTTAGGAAAGGGGAAAATCTCTAGGTCGCCGGATTTTAGCCGGGACACGGCGTTTAACTCGCCGGCAGTCTTGAAATTTCCACCCGGTGGTCCGACGGAGACATTCGCCGGAAATTCACGGCTGCGGGAGAGAATTTTTCATTTTAGCAGAGAAGCAATTTTGAGGCTGAAATTCAGAGCGAATGGAGTTAGTTTCCCATGGAAACGAATGGATAACGGAAATTGCGACGCCGTCGAGAATTTCGGGAAGCAATCGAATGACGGTTGGAAAATCGTTAACGGAAAGCAGAACGGCAACGTTTCAGATGGGAAATTGGAAATTTCCTCTTTCCAATCCCTCAGTGCGCAGTTATGGCGTTCGGTGACGAGGGCAAGGAAACTGAACCCAACGAAAACGACGACGTTTCGAATGGCCGTGAACTGCCGCCACCGCCTGCAGCCGCCGATGCCGTCGCTTTACTTCGGAAACGCAATACAGAGCATCCCAACCGTCGCTTTGGTCGGCGAGCTTCTTTCCAAAGACTTAGGCTGGTGCGGCGCTTTGCTCCACCGGAACGTGGCGGCGCACAACGACGCGAGGGTGCGTCGTGGCATCGCCGATTGGGAGAAAGAGCCGCGATTGTTTCCGCTCGGCAACTCCGATGGCGCGTCGATGACGATGGGAAGCTCGCCGAGATTTCCGATGTACAACAATGATTTTGGATGGGGCAAGCCGGTGGCGGTTCGAAGCGGCGGTGCGAATAAGTTTGACGGTAAGATCTCGGCATTTCCTGGTCGGGAAGGGAATGGAAGTGTGGATTTGGAGGTGGTTTTGGCGCCGGAAACAATGGCAGGTCTTGAAATTGACCCAGAGTTTATGCAATATGTATCGGCTACTGTGTGAGTGTTTTAAGCCAGTGCGCTCAGTTTTTTTTAGTAGAACAATGGTCAGTCTCGGATTGAACGAAGAAAAATCATAACAATTATGATTGAATTATTTTGATGGTAGTACTTTTAAGATAAACCGTTACACTTTTATTGATTTTCGTGGCTACAATCCACGTGGTGACAAATATTTTTACTTTTTCATAGATAGACATCAAGAATAGAAGTGAATCATTTTCTTAGAAAGAATAATGAAACAAAAATAATATAATAAATATGTTATCTTGTTCAAAATTTATGAAAATAAGTGAATGTTCGAGATTGTACAAGTAAGAGGTTCAATTCCCTCCTCACACAAATTTAGAAAAGAAAAAAAACTTGTTTGAAAAGGGTAAACATAGAAATCAATGGAGGTAAGTTATAATATATATAATATAATATAATATATATATATATATATATATATATATATATATATATAATATATTGTATATATTTATTTTTTCAAATTTTGACACATCATTAGTTGATATATTATTGTCGAAGCTCACACAATATATTCTAAAAATAATGTTATTATAGAATCACAAGTGGAGATGATATGAATTTTTTTCTCCATATTTTTTCTTTTTCTTCTGAAAGGAAGAGGAACAACCTGTGACACAATAACATAAATGTGAAGTTGCATTAGTAACTATACAATAATAGGTTTAAGGTAAAGTACTTTTTTATTAATGAAGTTTGGGATTGATGTTTATGTGTTAGGTTTCAAAAGAAATATAGATGCAGCCGCATGTATGATATAGAGTATGCTCACATGCATAGTATGAAGCATGCTTATGTTTAAACTTCTTTCCAATTGAGTTTAAGAGTGACTTAACTTTCAACTATATGATGAAATATCACTTGTAAAGTGTTTTTTTTTTTCAATCTTTTGACAATACGTAGGATGAGAGAGAAGCAAAACCTCTTATTTAAAGTTGATAGTACAAGTTTTATGTTAATTGAATTACATCGGACACCACTTTAGTATATATTTTCCTTAAATGTGAAGTTATTTTTTATAAAAATGAATTACAAATTTATTAACATAAATTTTCAATTAGTCTAATTAAGTAAAAATGAGAATGTCACATACGTGAGATCATTTTATGTTTATATAATGATTTTAGAGGTAAAAGAGTCATTTTTGTTAAGTACTAATTAACTCTTGCTTAAATGTAAGAATTTTGCCTTTTGGCGTCAATATGACCACAATGCTCCACATGTTGAAATTCAAAGTGGCCATATTGTTGGGTTTGATTTTTTCAACTTAAATGTAAACAAACCAGATTTTTTCGATTCAACCATTTTATGTGCTCATCAATTCAAGGGAATTCAATCCTCAATGAAGATTCACATATCCAATTCAGTCTAACATTTCAAAAATGAAAATTTCTCTGAAGTTATGGCTTTATATCAACATCCATATGTGAGATAGAATTATGAAGCGAGATTTTCCTTAGAAAAAAAAAATTGAAGCGAGCCAGAGAGCACCGACCACTCTAAATCCACCTGTGAGATAGAATTGTAATAAAGGGTTGAATAACACTATTTTCTCAAATTTCCAAGTTGTTTTTTTTCTCTTTTAATTTTTCAATTGCTTTATTCAACATTTATTCAAATTTTACTCACGGATTCTTTAGGAATGAAATTAAAATTTATTCTTTTCATTATGTATTAAATTCTTTACGGGATTCAGCCTCGTGGATGCCCTAAAAAGATTAAGATAATTTGAGATATTGAATGACATGCACCCACTTCTTTATGTTATTTTCATTGTTGATTTTATGAAATATCTTGTTAAATTTAAACCGATCATTTAAATTAGCATACTAGTTAAATCTTAATCCTAAGAAACTTAAGGAAACATACAAATTTCTCAAGGGAATGCGGGACTAAGGGCCTAAACATAGGATGTCATAGGACCTCAGACATAATGCACACTATAGGACTAATGGTGTATGTGTTAATTATCTAAGTTATAATTAGCCATAAACATATAGGTTTGATTAATTAGACTTTTAAGAGTGCTTGAAACCAAGACTGAATAGAAGTTTAACCTAGTTTATAATGTAAAAGGTAGTGCGAACCATTGCTTATCCTAAGGGTTGAAACTCAAATTGAATCTCATGTTTTCTATTATTATGTATTTTTAAATTACATCAACCAACCTCCAACTACTTTTTATTTGGTTACGCTTTTGGTGGCAAAATGATTTCTTGGTAAATGATACTTGGAATGATACTGTTTATATTATTACTTGTTGACAGTGTGCAACATTCATTTGATCATCATTTCTTAGCAAGACTTAATCAAATCGTTGTATATTTTCGATCATCAACTCATTATGACACTTGTAAAGTATTTTTGACTTTAGTGAGATGGTAGATGGTAGAATTAAACATCAACATAGATTTTTCATTGAACTACTTTGATGGCTAAGCTTTCTTTAATTTAGAAACTAAACACTAGCTTCTAAATCAAACACAATAATAGTTGTCTTTTTCCCTAGTCGAAATGGTGCTTAGAAATAGTGGATAACACCTTTTGTGCTTTAATTTAAACTAGAATCTCATTTTCAATTGTTCAAATAAGACTTGGTCAACTTGTGGATCACAAGAAATACTATTTTTTGTTTATTGTGAAGAATATTATTTCTTTCATGCCACACCGTCCTAAGTCATTCACTAAATGTAAACATCCAAAAGTTCATAAATATAAGAGAATTCTCAATCAAAACATAACCAATCCCAACTTTGCAACCTTTTAGACTTTGCGAATATAAAGATAAAAGTAGAAGTACACACAACAATAGAATAGGATGACTATGATGCATGCATTTCCTTTTTAATTGTGATTGATATTATAAAAAAGTTAACTGTTATGGATAATTTTATACCAAATGGCATAATTGATATTAGGCCAATTCAAAATGAATCAACCATGAAAAGGGTGAGACTCGATCCAAAACTCACACTCCAGGACCCTAAATGGGCGTAGAGAAGAAGATAGTTTGAGTCACCTACTCGACCTTGGCCAAGGTCGAAGTCGAGGCTCTCATTCTAGTGAATGGGGTCTGTTAAACACATACTCTTGCCCAATTACCTTGAGAATTAGCTTAATTCGATTTTGAAATCTTGGTTTGGACACTCTAGGCCAAACTTTTCCTTTAAGTACATCAATATGACTCTCAGAAAGTTAGTCAATTATCATTCTCAAATCCTTAAAGCTTTCAAACTCTTTCACTCTCCAATTTAGACATCAAGATGCCTGTAACAAACACCACACTTTGCAGATTTTTTTCTTTTGCAAGTCACATTCTTTTCCCTCTAAACGAATTTGTCGTTGTATGTCATGTAAACGTAACATGTTGACATCAATGTTAACTTTTCTTTTCAAACTTGAAAGATAGAAAGAATACATAGAAACATTGTCAACAACAGTATTTTTTAAATACACTACAATCCGTTATTTTCTCCACCAATTCAAAAGAAAAAGAATCCTCATTAATGTTTTAGCATATCGCGATGTGCCCAATCTACCTATGTACTAATGTAGTCTCACCATTGTAATGTCTAATTTGAATTCTCCCTAGGTTTGAATAGTTTATATATGAATGGCTAGAAGAACCTCAACGTAATTGTATATGGTCCAACATTACATTTTGTAATAAAATAAATTGAATAGTGATGGTTTTTTTAATGTGAAATAAATAGTGATGGTAATTTTGTGCATGAGCAAGCCCAGGCTAGGCCGGTGGCCGGTGGGACTTGGGAGACGACCTTTTGCAATTTATTATTCTTTCTCTTTTTTTTTTCTTTCTTCAAAATGACCAAATTACCCTTGACTTTATATAAATCATGGCCTCATGGGACATAATAATGCTTATCTGTCCCACTCAATTCTTTTATGGGGCCACGTGGATGCCTTCAATAGTTCACGTTTTTAACTGCTTTAATTAATTGCTGTTTAATGTATAAAATTGTCAAAAGATGAGACATTTTAAATATTATTATTTTATTGATATGTTCATGTTTTTGTCTTCAAATAATTTGATTGATTAGAGATATGGTTTGATTGGAGTTTGAAGGGTTAATTAGATTTTTGGGCTGGAATTAGATTTTAATTAGGTAAAAGAGGATCTTTTCAACTTATTTAGATAAAAATGGTGTTTTTTTTTGTCTTTATCAGAATGCGTCCTCGCATTCTGGATTATTTTATTATTTTTTTTGCGCATGAATGCGTTTTAGACGCATTCATTCACTTTTGACATCCATTGAATGTATCTGTTCAACAAATGCATTCACACCTTTTTTTTTTAATGTGCAAAAGAAATAATAATAAAATAATCTAGAATGCGTCTGGGCAAGAGACCCATTCGGATAAAGACAAAAAAAAAAAATCCCTTTTACCTAAATAAGTTGAAAACACCCCATTTTACCTAATTAAAATCTAATTCTACACCATAAATCTAATTAATCTGAGTTTTTGAAAGTTTAAAGTTTGATAAAAAAACAAATGGTAAAAGTATTTGTTTTAATGGTAACATCAACCTAATTTAACTAACATAATAGATCTATTCTCAAGGTAATAAATTCGAATCAAATTATTGGACTTAAAAAAATGTAAACTACTTGTTCTAATTTTTAAAAATAGGTGAGGAATTTAAATTGTATAAACCACTAATGAACTTTGTGCCATATTTCAATTGTGAAAAAAAAGTAGGTATATATTGGAAAAATATTTGAATAAATGGTATGTGGCTCTTTATTTAGAGTTACATCTTTTCAATTTACATTCTTTCGTGAAAGAATGTAATTTTTTTTCCATTTTTTTAATCAACTTAAAGAAGAGACATGATTATTCAAATGATCATAAATAAAGTTTATAATATGTATATTTTCCAAATTGGAATTTTACTTGATCCATTAACACTTTTCTCTCATAAGACTTCTCTACCATTTAAAAGTTCATTGGTGATCGATTGACTCCACAAAAAAGAGTTCATTGAATCTTGTAAACAAGGTGTTGCTTCAATAAGAAAGGTTGTCTGTTCTATCCTAGAAAATAATTACTCTTAAAACTTAGGCACTAGAAAAAGTAAAATAACTACAACAAACATGGGGTTTCCATGACATAAGGGTACATCCAAATTGAGAGGGGGGTGAAAAAAAATGTCATTAATGAAAAAATGCGCGTTTTTTTTTTTTTTTTTTGTAGGAAACTAGTTTCCGGATTTTGGTTTTTTTATGACAGTTTGTAAATGTCATAAATATCATCGATTTATGACATTTATTAAATGTCACTAATTAATTTTAATTATTTATTTTTAGGTAAATATAAATTTATACCCCTAAATTTTAGAGATTGTACTAATTTAAATCCTAGACTAAGTACTATATCAATTTAAACCTAAACAATTAACCATATATGTCAAGCATATTTAGATTTATAGAACAAACTAGATTGACTTTGCAGCCACCAAAGTTTTTAATGTCCACTCTATTTTTCTTCCCACTACTAAAATAAGAAACCAACACCAATTAAGTACAAAAGAAGTTGACAATTCGAAAGACGAGATTGTTTCATCATTTTTATATTAGATTAGGATTGATATTTATTGTTAATGATGCAACTTCACCATTTCAGGTACATCCTTGGAAGGTTTATGACATCAAAGAGCCTTTTAAAATATAGGAGACAATGGTCCAAAGAATAATTAACTTATTTTTGGGTGATTTTGTTGATAAAGTACTTTACTATTTTGTTGAAGCTTCAATTTCTGGTGAGTTTCATTTTCAATCTTTTTTAGATATTTATTCAGAGTACTGTGGTCAATTAAATAGAAGAAAAAAAATATCCAAAGCATGCTATTGAAAAAAGGACAAAGTAAATTTGTCCTAACTCTCTTTATCTATTTAAATTGTATTTTATATAATATTTTCAATATGTTGTTTCTAGGGGTGTTAAAAAAAAACTGAAGACTCGAAAAAACCAAGTAACCCAATCTAATCCACCTGATTTGAGTTGGTTCTAAAAAAAATTGGTTTGGTTTGGGGTATTTTTTTTTTTTTTTTTAAAATAAGCTTTACCAGGTCGGTTCGATTTGCAGATTTAGAGGGTAGAAAGTTGAGTCGAACCAAACCGACCCAAATAGCCCATGACCTAGCCCATTTTTTGAGGGTTTCACAACGTTCGAGTTTCAACCTTTCAGTTTCAGCATCAGGCGGTAGACACCTAGCGAGCGCTCGACACATTGCCATTGGGGATTCGTGAGGAACGTCCCACGTCTGTGACCGTCTCCATCTTCTTCTCTCCATGTCTCCGTTTTCTTCTCTCCAGTTGTTTGTGGCCATTTCATATTCCCATCGTCTCCGTCTTCCATCTCCATCGCTTCACGTCTTCCTCTCTTCACGTCTCCATCGTTTACGTTTCTCGATCTTCCGTCGACATTGCTTCCATCGTTCGACATCTTCTTCTTCACCATCGTAATCATGTTTCTTCACAACCGTTTCTTCACCATCGGTTCATTATCCCCCGTCAATTTCACGCTGTAGTCAGTCAATCATGTTGGTTCATTCCCCACCGTCATTCACCTTCACGTTATGTCGTTACTTCACATCGTTTCTTTGCTTTCACATTGTCACAATCACTGCCTCATTAGTTAGCCACTAAGCTCTCTTTTTCTTTTTCATTTATATCTTTATATTTCTCGTTGCTTCATGGTTCACCTATGCTCACAGTCTTTTTTTGTATTTCTTTATTTATTAATATTGTAGATGGAAAATAGTGAGTTGATTGACAATAAATCACTACCTATAAATATCGATGCATGTACTAAACCATCAACAATGACAATCATTGGCAAGAGAAAACCTGCTAGGCCATTGTCTTCAGTGTCGGATCACTTTACAAAGATGGAAAGGTCTAACATCGAAGGTATAAAATGAAAATGTAACTATTGTGATAAAGATTACATTTGTGACACTTCTTCATGTGGAACTAGTACCTTATGGAAGCATTTGGGAAAAAAAATGCAATAATTATCTATTTAGAGAGCAACCTAAAGGGTAAACCATGTTAAAGTTTCAACCGAATGAAACTGTTGTTAAAGGTGCTATCAATATCAATTTTTTGTCTATTACCTTTAGTCAACAAAAAGTTAGAAATGCATGTGCTAAGATGCTAGTATTGTCTGAGATACCATTTAGATTTGTAGAGACAGAGGGGTTTAAAGAAATTTCTAATGTTGTATGTCCTAAGTTTGATATTCCTTCAAGAATCAAAATTGCTAAGGATATTTATCAACTGTATGTGGATAAAAAAAAAAAAATTCGAAATCAATTTTAACCAAAAGTGGTCAAAGAGTGAGACTAACAACAGATACTTGGACTTCCTTACAAAACATCAATTACATGCTTCTTATAACACATTTTGTTAATTCTGAATGGAATTTACAGAAAAGAATATTGAATTTTTGTCAAGTGCCTAATCATAAGGGAGAGACAATTGGTAAAATAATTGAATGTTGTTTATTGGATTGGGGCATTGATAAAGTTTTTTCAATTACTGTTGATAATGCAACTTCAAATGATTCAAAAATCTCATATATGAAGAGAAAACTAAAGACTTAGAAGTTTCTTATTTTGGATGATGAATTATTGCACATGAGATGTTGTGCTCATATTATGAACTTGATTGTCAATGATGGGAGGAAAGAATTGATGATTCGATAGCTAGTGTGCGAAATGTTGTAAGATATATTAGATCTTCTCCTAAGCGATTGAATTTTTTTTTAGAGTATGTTGGACATGAAAATATTGAATCTAAAACCCTTGTTTGTCTGGATGTGTCTACAAATTGGAATTTAACATTTTTTATGCTTGATCATGCTTTAAAATTTGAAAAGACTTTTCAATGCTTAGAAGAAGACGATGAATATGTTGTACATCACTTTACTGAAGATGAGAATGGAAAGAAAAGAAAGGGGCCACTGACCTTAGCCGATTGGAACCATGTTAGAACATTTGTCAAATTTTTTAAGATATTCTATGATCTTACATTGAAGGTTAGTGATTCAACTTATGTCACTTCTAATACATTTTTTCATGAACTTTGTGGGGTTCAACGACAGTAAATAGGTTGGAGACAAAATATAAATAGTGTGATATATACTATGGCTTCCAATATGAGAATGAAATTTGATAAGTATTGGGGATCTCTTGACAAGATGAACAAAGTGTTGTTTCTACCTATTGTGCTTGATCCACGATATAAGTTGGATTATGTGTCCTTTTGTTTCATATGTATCTATGGAGATGAAGTTGCTAGAATAATGACTGATGAGGTGAAAGTTAGTTTGATGCAATTGTATGAGTTTTTTATGACAAGTGATTCCAGTGGTCATACTTTTGAACAACCATGTCACATAGTTGAAATAAGTGAGGATTGTGATGATATGGAAATGGATTTACAGTTAGAATACAAACGAAGAAGAAAAAAGAAAATTTTGAATGAAATAAGAAATGATGTGGAAAGATATTTTTCAAAACTTAATGAGGATATGACCGAAAATTTTGATATTTTGAATTGATGGAAATTAAATGCTCCCAAATACAAAGTTTTATCAGAAGTTGCTCAAGATGTCTTAGTCGTACCAGTGTCAACAGTTACTTATGAATCAACATTTTATACAGGAGATAGAATACTTAACTCTTTTAAGAAGTTATTTAAGTTCTAAGATGGAGGAGGCTTTAATATGTACACAAAATTGGCTATGTACGAAGTTGATATTATTAGATCTTACTCCACAAACTGAAGAATTGGAAACTTGTGATCAAGCTTTATCAAGTAGTGTTATTTTTTATATTTACTCTATATTAATATATTGAAATTGTAATAATATTCTTATATAATTTATTTTTTTAAAAATCTTGTTTAAGGTTCAAAGAGCAAGTTTTATCACGTTCAAGTCTATTGGTTGCTGTTAATGGATTGCTCTTTTCAGTGGATTTTGTGGATACTACAGTCGTATTTATGGATTTTGAAGACTTTTGTAGACATTATAGTCTTATTTATGAATTTTGTAGACATTTGAAAATATTGTTGTCTTTATTTTGAATTTTGTAGATATTATAGTCTTTCTTGTGAATTTTAGAGACTTATTTTGTTATTATAGATTTTGGATATTGTTATTGTGGAATCTTATGTGTTAGCATTTTTATTGGTAAATCGTATTTTAATTTGATTCCATGTATGTTTCTTTTATTTTAATAAATATTATATAGTTGATTCATATCTTTGAACATTATTAGGGTATTTAACATTTTCCATATGGGATCATGAGTAAAGAACTAAGATCCTCTCAAGTTTTTTTTAAAGAGAATCGATGGAACCAAACTAACCCAACCCATTTTTTATGGGTTAGTTTGGTTTGAGTTCATAATTTAACAAAGGTTAGTGTGGGTTAGAAAAATACACAAACCAAAACATGGGGTTAGGCCTAAAATATCCCTAAATCCAACCCAACCCAACCCACAAACATCCCTAGTTGTTTCTATAAGAAAAAATGAGCGAACAAAATTCTAATAATCCTATTAGAGTATAGCATAGATAGATATTCCAGCTCCAATCCTAAATTCCCCACCAGTAAATTCATTTATAAATTTTCTATTCATTTAGTATTCAAAATTATTATTGTTTAAAAATTTTCTAACCATATTGTTGGTGAAAAAGAGTGTTACTACCAAGACTCCCTATAAGTGTTTGCTGCTAGATTGGGTCGGTTCAGGAGAAGTCGTTGCTGAAGGTAGATGGTCTTCCAATGATCCATCAATCCTTGTCCATCACATACCTCTTGGCCCAATTGCAGTTTGTGTGTTGGTTGATATGATGAAAATACCAAATTCCTACTTATGGAGGCCTACATCTGACATTGTTGTTATTGACAATGTTGTGGGCATTACTGTTGCATGGCCAATGGATAAAGTCAAACTATGTAAGAAAATTTATTTACTATTTTGTGAATTAAGTATTTATTTAGTTCGTTAGCTGATCTATTATTAGAGGTAGATCATGATAATTTATGAAAACTATTTTGTTTTATTTTTTAT
Source organism: Benincasa hispida (assembly GCF_009727055.1). NCBI lineage: Eukaryota > Viridiplantae > Streptophyta > Magnoliopsida > Cucurbitales > Cucurbitaceae > Benincasa > Benincasa hispida. Next base: position 45,762,871 of record NC_052351.1, read on the forward strand.
TAGGTGATTGATATGACGGCAAATATCAAAGCTACATATTTTTTGTCGGAGAATTTTGGTATCGCTATAATCTAAACATTTGTTTTGTTTGTATCAATTTTTTGGGATTATATATGTAGTTGTTTTATTTGGATTAAGAATTTACAACTTGTTCTTTTAGGTAAGAACTTTATTGGAACATACTTTTGATGACTATATCAAACCTTTTAGTGTTTTATATCTTTTATGTGCCATAAATTGAAGATTTTGGTTATAATTATGATTGTAGATTTGGATAAAATGTGAACTACATCTTTCTTCGTCTAGACAACAATATGGGTAAGCGACTTATATAATATATGTTTATAATTAATTCTACAATAATCTTTGCCAAATAAATTATAAAACAAAAAAATGTTATTAATAAGTGCTATTAAAGATCTAACATTGTTTTTACTATTACAAAAAATGCTATAGAAAGTTCATTAACATTAAAATTTGTGCTTGAACATGGGGTATTTATAGTTTTTTTCCATTACGAAGAAAAAATGCTAATAAAAATAAGGGACTTTTAATAGCATGTCTAAAATCGCTATAGAACGTCTTTTATAACATTTTTTTATTGCAACAAAAACTTTTGATGATACTTTTTCCAATAGAATGAAATGTTTCCATAATATGGAATTAAAGCTATCGTATGTCAACTTTCTATAGCAATATTAATAGTTGTACAAAAACGTTATGGAAAATCGAGGACTGTTAATAACATCAGCTACGACAACATTTATAAAACGTTATGAAAACTCTTTTATAGAATTTTTAAAATGTTATTAAAAATACTATTGAAACATTTTGATAGTGTTTTTTATAACGTTGGAAAAGTGCTATAAAAAAGTTTCAATAACGTTTTTTAGCATTTGAACAAACACTAGTGAAACATTTTGATTGCGCTTTTCAAACGCTATAAAAAAGGTTATCAAAATGTTTCAATAGCATTTTTTTAACACTATGAAAAGTTTTTATAGCATCATGTACACGCTATCAAAACGGACTTTTTATAGCGTTGAAAAAACGCTATGGAAAATATTAATTTAGGGTTTACATTAATATAACACCTAAACTTCAGGGGTATAAATTGATATTTTTCTTTTAATTTTTAAAAATAAAATAAGAGTTAAAGAATCTAACCCTATTATCCGCACGTTTGGTCATTCGTTTCGTCTCCTTGTTTTGATTTGGATTTAGTGCCTCTCGCCTTTAGGGTTTTATTCCTTCCTTCATTCGCCTTCAACTTCATGTACCTTCATCGTCAAACCTTCAACGCCGCTGATCGTCCTTTCTTCTTTACTGTCACTGATCGTCCACTGTTCTTCAGCACCAACGACGTGCATTCTTCTTTAATTGCAGCCGATTTTCCGTTCGTCTTCAATGCTATCTTCTTCAGACATTTTTAACACCTACACTACAAGAAATAACAGGTATGATAACTAACAGAAAAGGCTATAATAGACCGTTTTAGTCTTTTTCAAAGGTTTTGACAACCCATATTATGAAAAGTATGTGACTTTGTATAGATTTTTTGTATGGCTATAATGAATGCAATAACAGAGTAAGAAAATACAGCATACATAGTATAAAAACATTTTATAGCGTTAGTTATTAAGGCTAGCTTTAATGTATAATAGCTTGTTCTCAATGCTATCTTTACCATATTATAACCTTTTTTAATGCTAGCTTTACCATATAATAACACTTTCTTAATACTATTATATTATGTATATAGCTTTAATTGTATGCTACAACAAACTTACATGGAAATTTTGTAATTCTATAAGCTAAGTACTTTTTTTTTTAGCTAAATACACACATAAAATACAATAATGTATCAAATACCATGACTTCCTTTCATAATTGAACTTTTATAACCTATTTACCCTTTTCAAAATAAAGTAGTTATCGAACAATTAAAGAATTACACCAAATGTAAGTTGCAACTATATACGTTCATAAAATACAAAATTAAAAAATGTTCAAGATGATGACATATGGAATTGAACTCCCATCTTCGAACTTTTTGCATGTGTACTAAAGATTGATCCATTAAATAAGGAGCTTGAAGTTGTTGAGTTGAATGAAGTGAAAGTTGAATCATGAGTTAAACCGAGTCAAACAACGAAAACGAATTTGGTGATGAAGTTGTCGCTTGACGTGAAATCGACATTGAGATCTTCAATAAGGAAATTGAATAAGTTGTTGGAGCGAGGTCAAAGAAACTATCACAATCTATCAAATCAAGAAACATCAAAAGTGATCTTGAACATTTCTGAAATGAAAATAGAAAACAAACTATCAGAAAAAAGTTCTATTACAAAAAACCCTGGGCGAGCAAAGACTTCATTAGAAAACAAAAGGTATGTACACAACATATCAGAAAATATTAAGAATATAACAAGGCAACATCAAACACATCACAAAACACAAGGCCAATTTCAACAAGCTTCCAAACAAAAATTCAAAGAAACAAGTTAGACAAAAAAGACTATAAGAAACTCAAAGTTCAGACAAAAAGACTATAAGTTTAGTTAAAAAGTTTAGACAAAAAGACTATAAGAAACAATCTCCCCCTCCATTTCCAAATTTTAAGAGCTTCATTCCTATGTATGTGTAGCACATGTAAATAAAATTTAAACAAAAAAACCAATAAATCATATATTTGAAGTTTTCCATACAAAAATTCCAATCACAGGTTGAGCAAAAATAACATTTTCTCAAACTTTATCTTTAAACTAGCAGAAATAGAGACAAAAAATAATAATAACTCAAAACTCTGCATCAAATCTTTGCATAAGGTCAAACAAAAATATATATATATATATATATATATATATATATATATATATTAATAAAAAAATTTCTTTTTGTATATTAAAAGCAGTATTTCATTAGCCCTCTCCATGTCACACACAAAGAACAGGAAATCAATTTTATAATTAAATACTTTTGGATGGATATATCAAAGAAAAGTTGCATAGCTAATAAAAAAATTAAAGTAAAATTACAACTAGATGGATATATCCCAACCAAGCAATCTATCTTCTTATGTGCTTTCAATCTACATCTAAAAATTGGCTACACAATTATTAGAATTAGTAGACATAAACCATATATTCAAAAGATACAAACTCCACAATAGACCATCAAAGACTTTTCAAATGTAATTTTAGTGTCTTAGTACATAAAAAATGAGTATCAGAAACCATAGCACCAAAAACTTCTTCCAAATCAAAGGCAGCCATGTAATAGACTTTGTCAATTAAAATGAAACTTCCATTTATTCTTCAGAAACTGCACATGGAGAACTTACTTAACACCCCTATACTGTAACATTTACATTCAAATTTTCCTAAAAAAACAAATTGAGAAACATGGTAACATAAAATTTTTTATGCAATACCTTTAATTCCAACACTTTATTTTATGTTTGTGATTTGAATGATAAACAAATAAGAAAAATATAAATACGCACAATAACAGATTAACATGAAAAGAAAAAAAAAATGAAGCAACTCAAATTTAGTTGTTTCGCAAATTTTTGATAAATTTGATTTTAGATAGGTTCTCCAGTTTTAATTCCAAAGCTGCCACTGTAGCCGCCACTATGTTCTCTTATCTTCGCACTTCTGTTCTGTTTTGCTCATGAAACCACCGCTTTTGAGTTGCTCACTAGACTTGCTCGTGGCATTCTCGAATTTTTTACTCGCTCTCCATTGTCGTTCGCTATCGAGTTGCTCACGCTTAGATTTGTCCATCACCATTTGAACCTTCTCTTCCACTACCTAGTTTTGTGAGATCTCCTCACGATCCAGATCTATCATTCACACTCGTTCCACCAAATTTGTGCACTCTGAGTTTACCGTCCATCACTCGTTCACCATTCAGATATGCCATTCAAGCTTGTATATGCTCTAAATCTCCTTTTTGTTCTTCACGCTCGGAACTGTACCATATTAGACTCAAACAAAGTACAGTGCAGAAGTTATTCAAAGAGGAAAAGGCGTAGGGTTCCTACTTAACGAAAGAGAAACTAATTAATAAGCAGTTAACAATCTGGTAATTCATGCTTGAAGTCTGGTTTGTAATGAAACCCTAAAGAGAATGAAAGAAGAGAAATGGGGAAAGAGTGTATAAGTGAGAGAAGACATACTTTTCGGTTTTGGGTTTTGGATGAAATTTTGAGCGCACGTTCAAATTTTTTTTATCCATCTTCTTCGGCCTTTTTTTCTGTTCTTTCAATAGCCTATTTCTAAAAACGCTATACATAAAAGCTATAAATTGTGTGTTATTTTTCGGTGCTAATAGCATCGTCTGGAAACTTTTGGTAAGTTTCAGTAAAGATAGAAATTCCCTAGTATTATATCCATTTCTATCTCTTTCTTCAGATTCCAATTGTTTGCTTTCCGTTCTAATTGATTTCTGAAAATTTAGCCTAATTCTAGTAATGTTTTTTTCAAGCATCCAGAATCCAAAATGGAATTGGTTTGTTTCAAACTTTATGTGGCTATTGAGACGGTTGGTTTTTGGTCATGTGCTGCATTTGATAATCTAATTTGGTTGATTGGTTCGACAGAAATCGAATCGAGGAGTATTTTTTTTGTCACTTGTCCTTACTAATTTGCTTCTACTATACATATTTCAACCAAGGCTACTTAAATCTTGACTCGATTAAAGTTTGGTTTCTCATAATATACACTAACAAAGAAAAATTGTATTGTCCATTTTCAGCATCTTAATGTATCTTATTTTGTATAACGACCTTACTTGAAAAAAGTCATTTGATATATAGACTATAGACTTTATTCATCCTCATGTAAAGAATTGATTTTTTAGTTTTACTTTTATTTATTTTTATTCATCAACGTTATTTATAAATTTTCTGCATATCTTTTGACTCAATTAGTGCATTATGTGGATATTTTGGCCAGAAATGCAGGCAGTTCATGTTGCTACTCATTATAGACAAACTACATTCTTGAATCACATTGTTGCCAAATTCCATGCTGATTCTTACATTCAGTTAAGTTGTAGTTTAGCTTATAGTGTCTTTTACCCACTCCTAAATTCGACTTTAAATTAGTATTACACACACCTTAAACGCTATAAATCCATAGGTTTAAGCTTCTTCAAGCGCGAATCAAAAAGCGTTCGAGCCCTTTTGGTGAACTTCAATGATAATAACGCTCCTTAAACCATTTCGAATCTTCAATTAAGTTGTAGTTTAGCTTATAATGTTTAGAACTTTTCTATATGTAACTTTGGATTGATATCAAACGAAATCGAACTCTTTTTAGCAAGTACGCATGTTTATTTTGGTGAGTTTTAGGAAATAAAGTTTTGCTTAAGTTCTGAACTAAGTTTGGATATTAAAATCTTCTTGTTGTTTAGACGCAATTGGATTCTTTTAGGAGAAATGTTAGGCAAGTATAATTCTAACCGTTGAGTTTGTTTGTTGTATGCTTATAATTCTACTAGATTTGTGACACATAAAAACCTTTTAATTTGTTTCTGATTACTGTTTGCTCTAACTCTATAATGTTATAGTATTTTTTCTTGAAACCGTTCACATTTATGTAGTAATTATATTTGGAAAATGACTTTCATGTCTGTTCATCTTTTAGCGATTTGTAATATATTTGTTTTCTTACTAGTTTAAAGAGGTGAAGGTACAAAGTAAGTGATTGGTATATACTTTTGACTTATTTGGAGATTGTACATGGTTCCAATTCCTTAAGTTTTGAGCAATTTTTTTTTAGCTAAGATATGAACACACCTAATTTGAGTAAATTTAACATTCTTTTTCTTTTCTCCTTTAATTTGAGTAATATTTTCTTGGAAGCCTTTAAGATTGTGGTAAACGAATGAGTTTTATCTCTATGAGGGCATTATGATTTTAGATTAAACGACTTCATAATATTTAGAACAATACTAATTATCTCTCTGTTTTTATGTTAAGTTTGAAGAATTTTGAGGTATGTTCTCTTATATCATTTTTGTTGATTTCTAGTTTTTCTTGCTTATTTCTAAGAGCCTTGTCATTTCCTTTGAAAAAACACCAACTAAGCCCAAAACATTTCCCAAGTCTCTTCCATAAAGAACTTTCCCAAGAGCAAAAGAAGAAAATATGGTGGTGCTTTTCTCCATTCAATCTGCACATCACACTCCAATTTGGGTCTTGCTAAGACCCATAGAAAAACTCACTTAGAAATTTTAGCCCTCCAGTCCAATTATATTCACGTTTGATTGATAAATGTCAAGAGTCTAGTTAGTGCATAACTTCTCAATTATTGGAATTGGCTAAAAATTGACCAGCTTTGTTACAGAAAGACTCTAAAACAAGAAAAACATCGTTGCAGGTAGTTGAATCATTGTTGACCTCTTTCTGTTATGTGTTGTAACCACCAAAACTTCATCGTTGATCATTGTGCCTGTATATATAAAGAAAAAAACGAATGTAGAGAGAAAACGAGAGAAAGCAAGGTATTCGTTCTGTAATAACTTTGAAGAATAAGTAATAAAAGAGACCCTCCCGATTTGCACAGTGGACGTAGGCCTTTGGCCGAACCACTTAAACTCTTGTGTTCTTTCTTTCTAACTCTATGATCATTTAGCATTTACTAAAGTATCGTTTACAGGGTCGTGTAGTTCCTATCGCATCGTGTACTCGATCGTTTAGCTCCGCATCCAATCGTCTATACGATCATCTAGCTCTTCAACTGTCATCTATACGATCATTTAGCTCCAGTCAACTGTCGTCTACACGATTGTCTAGCACTTCATCCTATCACTTACATAATTGAACTATCGTCTAGTTCTTGGAGCTTTGTCTACATGATTGAGCTACCATCTAGTAAACTATAGAAGAGTTTCAAGCCTCAAGCATACTACCTCCCCTGACTCTTGAATTGTACTTGACCGTTAAATCTGAGTAATTTGTGTTTGTAAACGTGAAGATCATAGTCATATGGGACATCAAGTGGTATCAGAGCTTAGTTAACAATTCAAGACAAATCTAAGATTTGAATTCTTGCATACTTCTAATCAGATTAGTCAATCTTAAAGATCAAGAATGACAACTACCAAATATGAAATTGAGAAGTTCGATGGTAAGACAAACTTTGAACTATGTAAAGCGAAGATTAAAGAAGTCTTGGGACAGCAAAAGGCTCTACTGGCCATTACAGACCCTACAAAGTACTCTGAAACATTCATTGAGGCAGAGAAAGAAACAATTGAGGTAAACGTGTATGGAACCATTGTCTTGAATGTCACAGATAGTATTTTGGGACAGATTGTAGACCAGCCTACTGCTTATGCCCTCTGGAACATACTGAATGAGATATATCTCAACAAAGACCTACCCAAAAAAGCTTTCTTGAGGGAAAGATTCTTCACCTACAAGATAGATGCTGCAAAGTCCCTCACAGATAATCTAAATGAGTTCAAGAGACTATCTTCTGAATTCAGATCAATAGGAGAATCTTTCAAAGATTTCAAGACAAATATATAGTATGGTAAAGAAAGAATAACAACTGAAGTAATCGTATCAGCAGTAAGAGTCAGAGAACTTCAGTTACAATTGAGTAAAAAAGATCAACAAGGAGGTGAAGGCTTGTTTTCAAAGGGGAAAAACAAGAACAACGGGAAGGGAAAATAGAATGGTGATTATAATTCCAAGATTAAGTGCCATTTTTGTCACAAAATGGGGCACATGAAAAAGGACTGTTATGCCTTGAAAAGGAAACTGAACCAACAGAACAAGGGTGGAAAACATACATTAATTGCTACTGAAGAAGATGGAGACCATAATACTATAGAGACTCAGGATTGGGTGTTAGATTCTGATTTCAGTCCATATGACACCATCTAAGGGATGGTTTTTCACTACAAGAAGTGGGATGGTGGGCTGATCTACATGGGAAACAATAACACCTGCAGAGCTGTTGGAATTGGATCTGTATCCTTGAAAATGCAGGATGGTTCAATGAAATTGATTAGGAACGTGAGGCATGTTTCTGTATTTAAGAGAAATCTCCTGTCTTTAGGGATGTTTGATGCCATTGGTTGTGAGTATAGGGGGTGTGGGAGGCACCTTTGAATCAATTAAAGACTTTAAGGTAGTATTGGTGGCAATTAAGGTGAATGGATTGTATGTCATCAAAGATGTGCTAATGGCACACTTAACCTTGGTGGCAACTGATGAAGAACCCACAGAAGACGAGTTATGGCATAGAACTATCAGTGTGAACGGGCTGCAAGTACTCTCAAAACAAGGGATTCTTCCAATGGGTGTTGGAGACAGCTTAAAATTCTGTGAACGCTGCATATTAAGCAAAGCAACAAGGTAAGGGTTCCCCAATGGACAACACACTTCTAAGGAGATCCTTGAATATGTGCATTCAGACTTGTGGGGGTTAGCTCACTCTCCATCTTTAAGTGGAGCAAGGTACTTACTTTCCTTTGTAGATGATTACTCAAGGAAGAGTTGGGTTTACTTTCTAAAATCCAAAGATGAAGTATTTAGTAAATTCAAAGAATGGAAGATCTTGATTGAAAAGCACACCTCTAAACATATTAAACATTTGAGAATTGATAACGGTTTAGAGTTTTGTGGAGAGGAGTTCAACTTGTTTTGCAGGGAACATGACATAGTAAGGCATAGACCGTGAGGTACACATCTCAACAAAATGGAGTAATTGAAAGATTGAATAGAATAGTGCTGGAAAGAGTTAGATGTCAGCTGTTCAATGCCTTATTACCTGAAAAGTATTGGGTTGAAGTTGTTTTCTACACAATATACACTCTTAATAGGTGCCCACATCAATCCATAGAGCTGAAAACTCCTAAAGAGAGGTGGACAGAGTAGCCACCTAAGCTGGAATACTTGAAAATGTTTGGATGTGTAGGCAATGTGCATCAAAGCCAAGGGAAATTGAAACCTAAGGCTGTAAAATGCATATTCTTAGCCGAGAGTGAAGGGTTATAGGCTGTAGCATCCTGTTGAGAAGAGATGTGGTTTTCAGAGATAATGAGACGTTTATGATGTCTAAACAACCATCAACTTTAATGACAAAAACAAGTAGCACAAGATTTGAGGTGGAGCCTCAAAATGATCGTGGAGCTTCTACTTCCTCTCAAAGTTTAAAGCTAGAAGGTGATGAGACTGCTGAAACCAGTGAACATGTGTCAAGTGAACAAGTTGAGACACATAGAGACTTACACAAATATTCATTAGCAAGAGACAGACCTAAAAGAACTATTGTGCCACAGGCTAGATACCAGAGTCTAATTTTGCTAGTGTACCATTAAGTTCTGCCATTTCTTTGAGTAACAATGAACTTACCAGCTTTGAAGAAGCAATAAATAGCTCAGATGCTAGACAGTGGATTGAGGCAATGAATGATGAAATGACGTCCTTCAACCAAAATGACACTTGAAGACTAGTACCTTTGCTTAAAGGGTACAACCTATCTAATGTAAGTGGATTTAAAACTTTAAAGAAGAGATTCCAGGTGTGCAGAAGTCTAGGTTCAAGGCAAGGTTAGTTTCTAAGGGGTTCAGTAAAAAAGAAGGTATTGACTATACTGAGGTCTTTTCTCCAGTAGTGAATCATACATCCATTAGGCTACTCCTTTCCTTAATAGTGCAAAAGGACGTGGAGTTAGATCAATTGGATGTAAAGACAACCTTTCTACATGAGTTGTTGAATGAGACCATTGACATGAGGCAACCTCAAGGTTATGTGAAAAGGGGAGAAGAAGACTTGGTGTGTTTATTGAATAAGTCTATATTGGCCTCTAGCAGTCACCAAGATGTTGGTATGAGAGGTTTGATGAAGTGATCTCCAAGATGGGATTCAAAAGAAGCTCATAAGATTGGTGTGTCTATATAACCTCTAGTAGCTTCAAGGAATCGTTTTATCTACTTCTTTTTGTAGATGACATGCTGTTGGTCGGGAGTTCCAAGAAGAATTGAGGTAAGTTAAAATGCTTCCTAAGAGAGAGTTTGATATGAAAAACCTAGGGAAATCAAGAAGGATCCTAGGCATTGAGATTGAAAGAGACAGAAAACAGGGTAGATTGCTAGTAAGTCAGTCATTGCAGAGATTCAAAATGAAGAGTGCTAAACCAATTAGCACTCCTCTTGCACCTTATTTCAAGCTTTCAGCTACAAATAGTCCAACAAGTACAGATGAAGAGCACTTAAACCATATGAAGGTTGTTCCCTATTCCCAAACAATGGGATCTCTAATGTACCTTATGACTTCTACCAGACCAAACTATCCTATGCAACAAGTATGGTCAGTAGGTACATGACAAACCCTGGTAAACAACATTGAAAAGTAGTCAAGTGGATACTAAGGTGTCTATGTTCATCCAAGGATATAAAAGTCTTATATAGACAAAATGAGCCATCCAATAATAAAGTATATGGTTATGTAGATGCAGATTATGTAGGGGATTTGGATAGAAGGCGTTCTCTATCAAGCTATATTTTCCTACGGGGGAACAATTTGATAAGCTGGAAAGCTAATTTGCAGCCTGTTATGGTCCTTTCCACAATAGAGCTGAGTTCATTGCATTGTTTGAAGCTATGAAAGAAGGTTTGTGGCTGATAGGTTTACTAAACGATTTTGGCATAACACAAACAAAAGTCAAAATATATTGTGATAACCAAAGCATAATCTACTATCTAAAAACCAACAATTTCACAGTAGAATCAAGCACATTTACATTAAATATCATTTCATCAGATAGGAGATTGAGAAAGGGGAAGTCAAGGTAGTGAAGATTCATACCTCAGAAAATGCAGCTGATATGCTAACCAAAACAGTTCCATTAAGCAAGCTTGGCCGATGCTTGGACCTTCTCGGGTTCGAGTTACCTGAAAAAGGTTAGCTCAAGTCAGCTCAACAAGTAAAGAGGGAAAGATACTCTGGATGCTTACAAAGGTGGAGATTGTTACAGAAAGACTTGAAAAGAAGAAAAACATTGTTGCAGGCAGTTGAACCGTTGTCAACCTCTTTCTGTTATGTGTTGTAACCACCAGAGCTTCATCGTTGACCATTGTACCTGTATATATAAAGAAAAAAATGAGTGTAAGAATCATATAAATAGAAAATGAGAAAAAGTAAGACATTCATTCTGTAATAACTTTGAAGAAGAAGTAATAAAAGAGACTCTCCCGATTTGCATAGTGGACGTAGACCTTTGGTCGAACCACTTAAACTCCCATGTTCTTTATTTCTAACTCTATGATCGTTTAGCATTTACTAAAGTATCGTTTACACGATCGTATAGTTTCTATCGCATCGTATACTCAATCGTTTAGCTCCGTATCCAATCGTCTATACGATCGTCTAGCTCTTTAGTTGTCGTCTATATGATCGTTTAGCTCCAGTCAACTGTCATTTACACAATCATCTAGTGCTTCATCCTATCGTTTACATAATTGAACTATCGTTTAGTTCTTGGAACTTCGTCTACACGATTGAGCTGCCATTTAGTAAACAACAGAAGAGTTTCAAGCCTCAAGCATACTACCTCCCCTGACTCTTGAATTGTACTTGACTGTTAAATCTGAGTAATTTGTGATTGTGAACGTGAAGATCATAGTCATCTGGGACAACAATTTTTGTTGAGGATCCAAGATTTGGAGTTCTTTAAAGTTGATGAAAAGAGTGACACATTGGTTATGCCTTAAAATGTAGAGGGTAAGACTAGTTGCGAGTCCCCCTACTATCAGAGTTATTTATCTTTTATGCTTTCCGAAACCCTTTTTTTTTTTCAAACTCCATTATCTAAAATTATTTTCTGAAAAATAGTGGTTGAGGTTGCGAAATAGACTCATTGTACCGTTACTAATGTTGCGAATTTGAGTTGGTTGACTTACTTGAGTGAGAGGGCAAGTGTCGTACAATCACTTTGTGAGTTTCAAAGAAGCAGAATTGTGACATGAATATGATTTTGGAAACCATTGTTTGATCTTTCTTTTAGACATTTTGAGTGAGAGAGAAAGTGTCGTACACTCACTAGTTGATCCTTTTTTTGGACATTTTGATGCAAGATGGAACTCTTCATTTTGTCCAATTTTGCGGAATGTTTCATTCACATAGAAATGGATAGAATTTTTTTTCTTGTCAATTCTATAACTTACGTTGTCAAATGAAAATCTCACTCCTTGAAGGAGTGGGCTCTCTTACTAGTCTTGGTTTATGTAAGAACCTTTGGAAATCCCTCATTTCTAGAAATGTGAGGCTATTTGGATTGACTTGAGGAAAAAGTATTTTGAAAAAAAAACTCCTTTTTATTTAAACACTTTTGATAAAAATTGTTATTACCGTTGATATTGATGCTTTGAATTGGACTTTAAAATGAATGTTGTATTTTTTTTTCTAGGTCTTGCACAAACTCATTGAAGTGGTGAAGCTACCAAAGAAGTGATTGACATTTAATTAGTGACAATATTTATTGTAATGTAGTTATTTATTATAATGTAGTTACTCCTGACAATACGTTTTTGTACTTAGTTTCTTTGTAAAAATTTTACCAAGTTTAGTTATTAATTTGCTTGTATTTGTCCCTTTGGAGACATGTAATAATTTCCTTAGTTTCTATGTAAAAACGTTATCAACTTTATTCTTTTATATGAAAGTTCTTATTTAATTTTGTGTTAAAATAGGATTAGTTAATGATGATGTGTAATGACAAGGTTCAAAGAAATAATAAACTATCAAGACGTGTATTTCATTGACAATATAAAAGTGTCATAAATATGAAATTATATGACAACAAAAATGTGTCGTGATAGAACATTACATTAACACATTTGTTATGGTTCAAATATTCTTGATAATAAAGTGTCATAGTTTTATATTCTTCACAAGAGAAAAATGTCACCATATATGACAATACCCATAACGTTACAACAAATACCCAACTTTGAGTCAATTGATGACAATGATAACCTATCATAGTATACTTGACAATGACAATTTATGATTATCAGTAATTGTTTATTGTTGACAATATTGTCATTAGAAGACCAATTATGACATTTTTTAAAAACTGTCATTGATGTTAACATCTTTACAGGCGATATAATGACTGAAAATAACCGTCATAAATTTTAAATCTGATAGTTTTTAAATGTCATGAAATCCCAATTTTGTTGTAATGTATTACCTTAAAGAGACAACATGACTTCATCAGGCTCAGGTTCTCTCCTATATGCAAGATTACGTATTTTCTAATATTATGAATACTTTATTTTAGATATTCATATTATGTGATACTATTCATATAACAAAAAGTAGTACTAAAGATGATACTTATATAATGTTGGTTAAGACATATATATGTTGTTGACTTTCACTCATTACTTCGAAATATGATTCTTAATTAGCTGTCTCACCGGATTTTCTCATGAACCTTTAATAACTCTGGTTAATAACTCTCGTTTCCTGCCATCGTGAATTCGATTAGGTGGAGTAGAGAACATCTCTGACACTTTAGAAGTAAGTAGTTTCTTGTACAATTGAATTATGTTCATGTTAGTATTCCTCAATTCCATTTAACTTAATAGAGTACAATTTTTTTTTTTTTTTTTGTCCATTCAATAATTCCTACCAAAAATTAATCCTCTTTTATGGTTGGTGAGCATATTGAGAATCTTGAGGGAGTCATTGGATCGGACTAATCCTACAAAATGTTCTTAGTAACATATATATTTCCAAATACTTTCAATCCAAACATGGATGTTCAAAAAGTTAGATGTTGAAGTTTCTGCCACATGTTGTTGAATTATATATATTATTGATTGACTATAATCATGGTAATTATACGATTAGTTGATGTATAAATAGATGTTAATCATAAGAGTCTATGTACAATCTATTTTCTTTCCTTTATCCGATTTTATTTATTTTTTTTTTTCTTTTCTTTCCTATTTGCTTATGGACCTTTAATATTAATATTGTTGTTTTCAAAACTTATTAGAGAAATATTGTTGTTTTGAAACTTATTAGAGAAATATTGTTGTTTTGGGAATTCAAGGCTAGAGGTCGAACATTGAGAACTCGACTAATGTGGAGGTCGAACGTTGAGAACTCGACGAACAAAGAAAAACTTGGAAACAATACCTAAGCCGAAACTTCAACCCTCGACAAGGGAAATCTCGCGAATCTCGCTTAGGTTGTCGAAGGTTGAAGTTTCAACACATATCCACCCTCGAGATTGTAGGTTTATTACTTTTCTTTTTCCCTCATAGAGGAAATAAAGTAATAAGATGGTATACTATATGTATTGGTGTACTTGAGCTGTTTCTAACAACCTATGCATTTTGTTATTATTTCGAATTAGACGGAGGCTTGTGGGATTGACGTGAGGGGGTGGGGATGGCTATATTTCTGGGAGCGAACTCCAGACGAATATGAAGCGCATGGATACAAGTTATGTCTTGGAATGAAAGACAATTTCGAATTAGCTTTGTCTACGAACAAAAAAGTAGATCCATAATCAAAAAAGTGTTTGTGATTATTCCAGAAGAAATGAAATCTAGTAATCATTAATGGAAAAATAACAACAATAACAGAGAGAGCGAGATATTGAGAGCGAGCGCGAGAGCGAGAGCTTAGGAGAGAGCGATTCTGAGAGAGCGAGATCTTAGGAGAGAGCGAGAGTGAGAGAACAAGATCTTAGGAGAGAACGAGATTGAGAGAGCAAGATCTTAGGAGAGAGCGAGAGTTTTCACTTTATTTGAACTTTCCATAGAAATATATATAAAAGAAGAGAAAAAAGAGTTAATAATCATTAGACTATAATTAAATATATTAGATTATTATACTATAATTGAATAATCATTAGACAATAAATTGGATATATTAGATTATTATACTATAATTGAATAATCATTAGAAAACAAATTGAATATATTAGATTATTATACTATAATTGAATAATCATTAGACAACAAATTGAATATATTAGATTATTATATTATTATAATTAAATAATCATTAGACAATAAATTGAATATATTAGATTATTATAATGTAAACTTTATTGATTACAAAAAAAAAAAAATGAATATACAGCAGATTATTATAAAAAAAAAATTGAATATACGATAAATATAATAAAAAAAATTGAATATACAATAAAATAAAATATTAATAAAAAAAAATTATTTATTATTCAATCTCTACTATCTGGAGCCCGTCTAGTAACGAAGAAACATTCCTTCGATTATGTCCTAACTGGTTATAAAATCCACATCGTTGTCGAGTAGGCTGGTTCTGTCGACTCCATCTCGTTGTGATAACGTGAACTTTTCGGTGTTGTAGTATTATGTTTATCATGTCAGGTGTCAGTTTCAAATTCAAAAGTTCAACAAAGCAATTAAAGATATCAAAGGAATAAATCGGAGCTCGTGTCTAAGTTTTTTTTACAATATTAGTTTTAGAGCAATGGACTTGCACATGATGGAGGATTTAGATATAGGTGGATGACGACAAATCTATCAGAGTGCAAAATGGAGTCCTCAAAAGAGCTCGAATGTTGCCTATAAATGCTCTTGCTCTGATAAAATTCTTCAAATGCATGAACTATTTTGAGAAAAGAAGTGTAGAAATAAGGGATGCATTGGAGCGTCGAGATAAAACCCAGGACCAGTTGATCCCGATGTTTTTGTACAATCAGTTCATTCATCAAATCATATGTTGTATGACGAGATCGTTACTACTGGAGAAATAATCTTGCAGACGTCGAGAGGCAGGATTTATTCAGTTGAACTGGCATCTGATCACAGTCTTGGTTGAGAGATGGAGGCCCGAGATGCATACATTCCATATGTCTGTTGGAGAGGTGCACTATCACTCTACAAGACATAGAAGTGTTGTTGGGTTACCTGTTGACGGTGAGCCGGTTACCGGAGTGATGTACGATGACTAGTTAGAAGTTTGTCAACTGTACCTTGATGCGACCCTACTTGCCGACAAGATTAAAGGATCAAGGTTAAGTTTAATATTGTTAGGAACACAATTTCGTGAACTCACAGATGATGCAGATGAGGAAACTGTCATAAGATATTCGCGAGCATATATACTACAAATGATGGGGTGGAAGTCTGTTTTCAGATAAATCAAGTCATTTTGTTCACTTTATGTTCCTGCCACTGTTAGCTAGCCTCCATGATGCGGAGCGGTATTCGTGAGGTGGAGCATGTTTGGCATGGTTGTATAGACAACTATGCAAAGCAACAAGACCTGAGGTTCGAGAGATAGTTGGGCCTCTCATACTTTTGCAACCATGGGTTGGGAGCGATTTCCAACAATGGCTCCACAGCTACATCATGTTAATGACGGCTCAGTTAGTTGGACGAGCCTACGATTCTCGGTATGTTGTTTTAATTCAATTTAATTTTTATATCACTGATCTAGTTAATTTAAATTCTAAATTATCAATTTAAAAATTTAGGTGGAGAGACAAAATTTGTGTGACTAGGACAGCCACACATGTAGTCAACCAGTATAGATACATGTTTGATCTTCAACCTGAACAGTTACATTAACACTAAACCTAATTGATTATTTTATTCACATTTTTATTGTATTTGTCTTTAATATTTCTCTAATATAATATTTTATGTTTCAGGTTATTTGGGAGAGCCTACAAAAATTATTGTGCATACTTTGCCTAATTTTTGTACGAATGGTCAAAACATATGGCGGACGATGAGTCCTCTCATATGTTTTCATATTGGTGAATGACATCTTTCTGACAGGGTGATGAGACAATTCGATTTTCAGCAGGATATCCCATTGCCTTGTAATACTAAACCCGTACTGCATGATATGGACCTAAGGACTGGAGATTGGTTCGAAAAAGTTGCATATTTGGTAGTGCGATGGCACTATCGTGCAAAGTTTATTGCAGTGGGGGTTTCTCTTGAACAGTTTGACACAGATGTCACTCCAGAATATATTCATTGAATATAATAATATCACAAGGTTCTACGTGACTCGTCTGGGAGCAGCTGTGGGTCATCTGGTAAATGAATGAATATTATCTAATTTTTTTAATTTAAATTTATTTTAAATATTGTCTAATTGTTATAATTCACAGAGATCGAACAACAGTAGACTCTGTGAGGTTGCGAATGATCCGAACCAGGTTCTTGCTATATGTAGTGACAACCAAAGCTATATGGAGGAAATTCATTATATGTACATATATCTATTGTTCCTCTACAGCTCATAGATGTAGAGAACCTGTTCGGGAAGAGGATGAGTTTGATGAGGTTGCACATAATGTGAAGAGTTGCCCCCTATGACGCAGACGCAGAGTCAAACTGATTATGTTAGTCCGATGATGATGATACCAGTATTTAGTTCAGGACATTATGACTCAGAGGCTAGTCCTTCGTCTTCATACGTGCATGGACATGGTCGGGTCATGTAGAGCATAATGAATATTTATATTATGAAGCCCTGCAGAGGTACCAGAGCAACATCAAGAAGAACCCGAACAACCTCAAGTTCGAAGTTAACGACGATAACCAGCTCGAAATCGACGACGTCCGCCTTGCGAGCACATTGATTTTTGTAATTATTTTTATATAAATGAGATATTTAATTTACATATTTTTATTTTTATGAGTTATTATTTTTTTAATTTATTCTTTTTAGAGTTTAAATAAAATATAATAAATATTTTTAGATTTTTCTATAAAATGGAAAATTTAAAAAAAAAAGAAAGGATTAGAAAGAAGTAAGGTGGAATGTGTAATAATTAAAAAGGAAAAAAAAGGGAAAATTTGTACTGTATTCTCGCTCTCTATCAAAATCTCGCTCTCGCTCTCGTTCACGCTCACGCTCACGCTCTCGCTCTCGCTGTCTCCCATAATCTCGCTCTCGAATTTGATTGGGAAGTTCAATGGCAAAAAGAAGAAGATTCATTAACTCGTTATTTAGTCAGACTTGCTGAGATGACAGAATCCGTTTGAAAACAACAATATTTTCCTTAAAAAAAAAAAGAAGGTCGAGGGTTCAAAATTCGACCTATCTAGGTTGAATTTTCAACCCTCGACTTATTTAAAACAACAATATTTTTATAAATAGTTTGAAAACAATAATATTTTCCTAAATAGTTGCTAAAAGTACAATATCCTTTTAATTTTCCCTTTGCTTATTCCCTTTTTTTATTTTCTTTTATTTTCTCCAGTTTTTTTGTTATTCCTTTTTTTTTTACTTTATTTCCTTTATCTGATTTTTGCTTCTTCTCTTTCTTTCTTTTTTTTTTTAATTTTTGTTCTTTTCCTTCTCTTTCCTTTTCTTTTTTCTTTAATTTTAATTTTCTTTCATTTATTTGATTTTTCTTCTTCCCTTTTTTTATTTTTTATTTTCTTTTTTTATCCTTTTTTTTCTTCTTCCCTACCTTCCTTTTTTTTTCTTTCACTTCTCCAGTTTTTGTGTTTTTTTTTTAAAAAATTTTCTTTCCTTTCTTCGATTTTTGCTTCTTCTCTTTCTTTTTTTAAAAATTTTTGTACCCAAGATTTGAAAGTAACAAATTCATAAGTTCTTCGATTTTTGCTTCTTCTCTTTCTTTTTTTTAAAAGTTTTTGTACCCAAGATTTGAAAGTAACAAATTCATAAACTTAACACCAACAAGCCAATCATCAAATTTGATTATTATAACAGAATATTGAATATAAATAGCAAATGAAAGTCTATCAATAATAGCAACTAATATTTTCTTTCATTTATAGCTTAACGTTTGATGATTTTTTTCACAGTTAATAGCTACTTATTGAAGTCTATCATTAATAGCCAATTTAGTGAATTTAATTAATAAAGTTGAATCTCAAACTAAAGTATAAGTGGAATACTTAGAAGCTATCACTAATAGCATGTTATTAGTGATAAAAGCTATAAACGATGACATGTTATTTAATGATAAAAAAGAAAGACAAAAATTATTTCTAATAACATGTTATCAATGATAGAATAAGCTATCACCGATAACTACAATATAAGTGATATCGGTGATATTGGTGATAGAACTTAAGTGATATTCATATATCGATGATATCAATGATATAAAAGACAATTTCATTTGATGAGAGTCTATCATTGATAGTCACTACTAAAAGCTATTGATGATAGCCATTGATTGAAGTTATCAATGATAACTATAACTATCAGTGATATCTGTATATCAGTGATATGACTTAGGTATATATCGATAAAATGAATGATATTAATGATATTGGTGATATGACTTGGTAAATAGAGATAGTCACTTATAGACGTCTAATTGATGGACTTCTATTACTTATAATTTTAAATGTTAATCTTTGAAAGATGATAATTTCCTTTTAAACATTGATAACTATATATAAAAGTCTATACTTGATATTCACTGATAGCCTTAGGTGTTAATATTTTAAGTTTGGTTCAAATTGATCAAGTGTATCAATGATGACCATTGAAAACTAATAGCAAATTAAATGGTAATATTTCAAGTGTTACTGTTTTAAGGTTGTATTAATATTTATCAAATTGAAAGCTATCATTAATAGCAACTATCAATGGTAGGAACTGATAGTAGCTATCGGTCACTATAGTTGCTATCATTGATAGTTTCTATCAATGATAGTTTTCAATTTGAGAAAACTAGAAGAAGCGCGAAATGGTGGGCTATGTGTGGACTTTTTGGTCATTTACCTATATATCAGTGATACCTGACGTTAATTTTGTACTACATCCCTAATATATATGCTTGTTCTATATCTTTTATTATTTTGAGTCTGGTTGTTATTTATGCAATCAACCCTTATTTCTATGCTACAATATTCATGGATTGGAAGAGGCCCATCAAACTGACTGGTAATGGACCCATTTTCTAATGACAATCCAACTGCTATCCTTCATAAATGGACTGAAGCCATTTTCATGGGCTCAAAATTGTAGGCCCATCAGATTCAGGGATAGGCCCATTACTTGTTTTAGACAGACTCCATTCTCAAATACTCCCTTTTCTCATCTTTAGGTATTCATCAACAAACTTTTTTTCTTCAAATATTTCAAATATAGCAATCTTGATGAAAAATATTATAAAAATTACAAATGTGATTATTATTTAAGAAAAAAAAAAAAAAAAAAAAGAACAGCGTAATGGGATGGAAAGATTTTTTATTTTTTATTTCTTATTTTTTTTAGTAATTGAGAAGATTGACATGGTAATATCCTTTTGACCTTAAGTTTAAAGTCCTTTACCCGCCACAAAATTTCTCTCTTTTCTCTCCTTTGTGGTTGTTCAACAAAAAGAGAGAGAGAAAATATCAATTATACCCTTAGACTTTAGGTGATGTACCAATTTAAACTCTAAATTAATAATTATATTAGTTTAAACCCTAAATTTTTTAGATTATATCAACTTAAACCCCAAACTAATAGTTGTATCAATTTAAACCCTGAACTCTTATAAGTGTATCAGTTTAAATCCTGAACTTTCATAACTGTATTAACTTAAACCCTCCATTATGTTTTATTTGGATACATTAGAAAAATATATTTATGAAAGTTCAGAGTTAAATTGATACACTTATAAAGGTTCATGGTTTAAATTGATAAGTTTACGAAAGTTCAGGGTTTAAATTTTAGTTTGAGGTTTAAATTGATACAAACTCCAAAATTCAAGGTTTAAAATAACACAATTATAAGTTTAGAGTTTAAAATGATACAATCCCCAAAGTTTAGGATTATAAATTGATATTTGAAAAAAAAAAAAAAAAAAAAAAAAAAGAACTCCTCTTTGGCCCTTGAATTTGGACCTTAGTCTCTCTTTCTAAATTTGCACCTTTTCTCTCCCATAATTGTTCAAAATCTCTCACTCGAAACTTATACATTTTCTTCAAATTCATTCATTCAAATTCTCTTTAACTAAATCTATATCCATTAGGAATTAGAGGTTTTTAAATGAATGTCTATTAAATTATAAGGTTAGTTCCTGAATTTTCGTTGTAGTGTCGAAATGTCTCCAAACTTTTGAAAGTATTAATAGGTCTCTAAACTTCAAATTTATATCTAATAAATCTATAATTTTTTAATTATGTGTCTATTATATCTCCAACATATCGTAACTTTTTAAAGTTCATTCAGATCGATTAGATTTCTTTTTTTATTTTTTTTCAAAGGATTTGATAAAGAATTTGCTTAATGTTATTTTTAATAGTGTATACACTACAAGAAAATTGAGCTATTTCGACAATCTTTTATCGGAGGCTATAAAAAAATTCGAAAAAGATATACATTTATCAAAGGTATTGGAAAAACCTTTGAGAAATATGTACTTTTTGTTGAAGGTTAATAAAAACCTTTGAAAAAGATATATATTTATTAGATGTTTTGAAAAAATCTTTGAGAAATATGTAGTTTTTATCGAAGAGTAATAAAAACTTTTGAGAAAGACATACATTCATCGGAAGTTTTGATAAGTCCTTTGAAAAATATACATCTTTTATTGAAGGTTAATAAAAACCTTAAAGAAAGATATATATTTATTGGAGGTATTAGAAAAGCCTTTGAAAAATATATGTTTTTTATTGAAGGTTAATAAAAAAAAAAAAAACCTTTTAAAAAGATATACATTCATCATAAGGTATTGGAAAAGCCTCTGATAAATATCTATTTTTTATCAAAGGTTAAGAAAAATCTTTGGATAAGATATATATTTATTAAAAGTATTGAAAAAAAACCTTTGAGAATTATGTACTTTTTATCGAAGGAGAATAAAAATCTTTTAAAAAGATAATTATTTATCGGAGATGTTGGAAAAATCTTTGACAAATATGTACTTTCTTTCAAAGGTTATTTTAATACATTTGAAAAAGATATATAATTATCGAAGGACTTTAAGAACTTTTAAAAATATGTTATCCTTTATCAAAGGACTTTAAAATACCTTTGAGAAATATAACAATGTTATCATTTATTAAAGGATTTGAAAAAATTTATTCTTAATAAAATTATTAAAGATGAGATTTATTTTAATAAAATATATATTAACATTTATCAAATATGGTTAAAATTCCTTTGGAAATACTTACTTTTTTCAAAGGTTAGCAAAAGCCTTTGAGAAAAATATGCATTTGTAGTAATTAAAAAAAGAAAACAAAAAAACCTCTAGCGTTAATTTTTGTGGGTTCTTGAACACACTCTCGAGTTTGTCATCTTCTCCATCATCTATGGGTAATCTCTCGAGTTTGTGTACACACAAAAAAACCTCTAGGCATGGTTCAATTCTCACTTTCAATTCTCAATTATGGTGATTCATTTCGTGGTTCTACATTGTTTTTGGTTGCATTGGTGAAATCGATCTTTTCTCCTTTTTTACTCTTAATTATTTTTCTTCTTTTCCAAATTCTATATAGTATCGAGAATGATTACTATATATACTCTTACGTGAGTTACAGTTATTGCTTAATCTTATTGTAATTGATTTCGTGGATCGTTCTCATTCTTGGTTGCACTTGTGCTAGTGAAATCGATATGTTTATCCTGTTCTATTATTAATTATTTTTCTTCGGTTCGAAATTATATATAGTATCGAGACATGATTCCTGTATCTAAGCTTATTTGTGTTTACAGTTCTGCTTCATCTTGCTGCGATTGATTTTGTGGTTATTCCTTGTTCTTGTATACATTAGGGAAATCAATCTGTTTCTCCAGTTTTATTCTTAATTATTATTATTATTATTTTTTTAAATTGTATGGTCTGGGTGTCGAGAAATGATGCATGTATATACTCTGTTAACGTGTGATCAATTTTAAATATATTGTCTCTCTCGAACAGAATGAATTCATTATTTTAAACAATCGACAAAAAGAGCATATGACATACTACAAAGCTTAACTCGCATCGAGTTGAGAAAGTTGAGAACAGTCGGATCCCAAGTAGATTCCCAAGTTGAGAAAGTTTTTATGAAAATCCCGAATCTTGCGTCACTCTATAAATTGAGCATCAACAAAGAGCTTAATCAACTTTGAGGTTCTCTATGAAATGAGGCATGGAACGGAGTCACTATGAAGAAGTTCCGGAAGTTACGAAGGAAACCTCGAGCTCATATTGGTCATGGGTGCCAAGATACTCATGTCATTCAAAAAGTAGAGATTTATAATCTTTACATTTTATCTGTGATAACAGGACACATTCAACAAAGGTAGAGCCAAGATACTACATATATAAAAAGCTCAATAAAAGTTCAAAGAAGGAAAGAACACATGGATGGATTCTATAAAATTATTAATGCTTACAATCTTATTGATCCGGATTTTGAGGGAGACATGTTCACTTGGTTTAGAGGAAATGACAACAAACATTTGATAAAGGAGAGGCTTGACAAGTTTTCCATCAATTAGTGTCATAGTGTTAGATGATGAAGTTAGAAAACTTAAATTTCTATAACTCTAATCATAGACCTATCATGAGTCACTTCAATCAAACCAAATTCTCTCCAAAAAGAAGCCATTTGATAAGAGTGTTTATGTTCGAAGAGAGCTGGTTGAGCTTTAATGAAACGAAAGATATTATAAAAAGCTTTTGGTTGAGTTCGAGAAGGCATGAGATTAGTGATTTCAACCAAAAAGTCCAAAGCTTTCCTCGAAATGTTAGTCAAGTAGAATAAAGATTGGTTGAAAGGATCTATGTTTCAAGCTATTGAAAGGAAAATCTTGAAATTAAGAAACTAATGATTTCAAAGGATCAAGGAAACAAGTTCCTCTTAAAAGAGCTAAAAGGGAGTTAGAAGCACTACTGGAAGAGGAAAAAAAAGTATTGGAAACTTGCCTAATAGTGGGAAGTTTGGCCAAATTTGGGGGATAAAAATACAATTTGGTTTCATTCTAAAGTGTGTCACTTAAAAGAGGATAAACTGGATTGTAAATGTGAATGATTGAATTGTATAATTCAAAAGGTGCAAAGGTAAGGATAGATAAAGTATGAAACTAAATGATCAATATATCAAATCTAACTACAAACAAAACAGCACCAACATATTAAGCGACCGACAATCAAAACTTCAAATATAGATAACATTCATGATTGTAAGTAGTGGCCGCTTGCTTAAGATCATGGAAGTTGCCACGAGAATGGCAACCACGAAAGTACTTTCGTAACCCTAGAATGCCTTGCATAACTTGCTTCTTCCTTTCATCCAGTGCTCTAATCTGAGAACCACAGATACCCATCAGCAAAATTGAAACTTTAGTTGAAAACTACTTATCTCAGACAGCGAATCTCTTCATTATCATACAAAAGACGAATGTTGAAACTCAACTCTCTAACCTACCAAGACTTTCAGTTCATGCAGCTAGAAATTTCAATTTTTAATGCATCCCAGGCCATCCTTAATGAGAAAATGTGGTATAATATAACCATAAGATTACAAAGGAAGAAGGAAAAGATTACATATCATGAAGTTTGTAATTGGTCGCACAAAGTTAAAAATCAAGATGATAGTTTTTGAGCTCCTCAAAACTCTAATTTTGAAGAGCCCAGCCACAAAGTTACCAACAACCATAAATCTTCTTTGCTGGAATGATGTGTCGTTTGGTTGGAAGGAAAAGAGGGTGGGAGTGGGAATGGGTTTACAAAGCGATCGTGTAGCAGAGCTAGGCGATTGTGTAGCCGAGCTCAACGATCGTGTAGCATTTGGTAGGCGATCGTATAGCATTTTGTTATTCAGCAATCGTGTAGCCGACCCTCGTACTTGGTTGTTCGAAACACCAACAAACAGATTCAAAGCATTTCAACAAATGCTTGATAGGGACAATCTCAAATTTTTTTTTTTTTTTTAATTCCCACATATTATTCCCAGACATTGTTTTCCCATGCACTACCAAACATAGTCATTCTTGATTCCCAGTAATTCTATTCCCCGACATATAATTTCCAGACATCCTTAATTCTTGAGCATTGAAAAAACCTCAATCCAAACGGCCCCTAAGTCTTATTCATTTCAGAAACAAAAGGTGGTAATGATGTTACTAACCAAATCAGAATTCATAATAAATTTGAAGGTTGTCTAACTATTCAAAGTGAAGAAGCTAAGGGTGGTTTGTGCTTACCTTGGAAAAAGGATATTACAGTTAACCTTAGATCATATTCCCCTCATCATATAGATGCTAATTTGCAGCGAAAAGGGAAAGTTTGGAGCTTTACCGGCATATATGGATTTTTGGAATCAAATAAAGAGAATCTGATATGGGAATTAATTTGCAGAATGCACAATTATGATGATTCTCCATGATTACCAGGGGGTGATTTTAATGAAATTTTATTTGGGATCTTATCTAAGGCATGGCACAACAACGGGGTCGACTTCTTAAAAGATATGCGACAATCATTTTTCTTTCTGAGGAAGGTAATATTCTTTCTTTATTTGATTAGATTGTATCTCTTTTGTTTTAGAGATGTCTCAAATAATGATTTGTGTGGAACAATACCAATCAGTAAACTATTTGAGGACATACCTTTAGACAAGTAAGTTTCTGATTTTTTTTTTTTCTTTCCCATTTTTATTCTCTTACTATTTCATATTTTGAAATGCATAAAAGTATATAATGCAGAGTAACACTCTTTTTCCAACATCAACCCAAAGTGTAAAAAATGAGAATAGAATGAATGATTCTCTATTTATATTATGATGAGTACTTATATTATTTAAACTACTTTTAAATACATTATTTACTTTTCTTTTATGGTCATTCTCTCCCTTTAATTCTTTGAATTGTAATTAGTTTAAAGTACTAATTTGGTTCAGGTAATCTCTTACTTTTTACAAAGAAGTGTATAATATAGATAGAAGTTGGATGCAAATTGGAAATCGAGTATTGCAAGAATATAGAAACGGAGTTAGAAGTTTTTTGGATTTTGCATTTATGCATGCAACGTCTAGTCAAATATCTTGTCCATGTAAAAGATGCAATAATATAGTACTTAAAGACTCGAGATGATGTTGAAGCAGATTTGTTAATATTTGGAATAGTTCTAAGTTATACTAGATGGACAATGCATGGTGAAAGAAGTTTTACTTATGAAGTAGGAGAAAATGATAATGACACTGATGATGAAGATGTTTTTGAAATACTAGAGGATCATTTTAGTACTTTTAACATGGATAACTAGATTGATAAAGGAGAATCAAATAAGCATGGTTATGATGAAGAACCTAATGAGAATGCTTCCAAGTTTTATAGATTGTTGAATGATGCAAAAAAAGAGCTTTATCCTGAGTGTCAAAAATATTCTAAATTGTCTTTCATTATGAAGTTGTTTCATCTAAAGTCTTGTGGAAGTTGGAGTAATAAATCATTTACTTTACTGCTTGCATTATTAAAAGATGCATTTCTAGAAGGTACTGACTGATCTACCTAAGAATTACTATAAGACAAGGAAAGTCCTTAAAGGTTTAGGGTTTCATTACTCAAAGATACATGCATGCTCTAATAATTGCCAACTATATTGGAAGGAAAATGTGAACGCTGATGAATGTTCAGTTTGTGGGGAATCTAGGTGGAAACCAAATGAAATAAACAAAAAGAAAAAGATTCCACAAAATGTTATGCGATATTTTCCTCCAACTCCAAGATTAAAAAGATTATACATGTTAAGAAGACTGCATCAAGTATAACTTGACATTTGAATGGACGAGTAGATGATGGAGTTCTTAGGCATCCTGTTGACACTATTGCTTGGAAAACACTTGATGAATTATATAGATTATTTGCTTCAGAGCCTCGAAATATTCGACTTAGATGGGTTAGTGATGGATTTAATCCATTTGGAAATATGAGTCTATCTTATAGCGTCTGGCCTGTCATTCTTATCCCATATAATTTGTCACCATGGATGTGTATGAAAGAGCCTTATTTCATGTTATCATTACTCATTTCTAGACCTAAAGACCTTGGTAATGATATTGACATCTTCTTACAACTGTTAGTTGATGAACTGAAGTTCTTATTGAATGTAAGGGTTGAAACTTATGATGTTTCACTAAAACAAAATTTTAACATGCCTATTATGGATAGTTAATGATTTTCTAACATATGGAAACTTATCTGGTTGGAATACAAGAGGTACTTTAGCTTATCCTTCATGTAATTTTGATACTCGATCACTCTATTTTTAGAAAATAGTGGAAAGATGTGCTACATGGGTCATCGTTGTTTCTTACCCATAGAACATGAATGAAGACTACAATGAAAGTTGTTTGATGGGTTTATTGAAGAAAACCTACCTTCTAAGAATTGTCTGGAAGTGATATACTTGAACAAGTGAACCAATTTGGAGAACATGTATTTGACAAGAATATGAAAAAGTGAAAACGTTCTAAAGAATTACTAAAGAAAAACATATTCTTTGAGCTACCTTATTGGAGCACTTTATTATTGCGATGCAATTTAAATGTCATGCATATTAAAAAAATGTTTGTGAAAATGTAATCAATATATTATTGAATAATAAAGGGAGGACTAAAGATAATTTGAAGCCTCATCTTGATCTTGAAGAAATGGATATAAGAAATGAATTGCATCCAATACAAGAAGAAAACAAATTATACTTACCAGCTTCATGTTGTACATTGTCATTAGATGATAGAAATGCATTTTGTGAGTATTTGAAGAAATTAAAAGTCATGACTATCATATTATTATGAAATATTTGCTTCCATATGCGCTTCAAGGGTTGATGAGAAAGAAAGTTCGAGATGTATTGATTAAATTGAGCAACTTTTCTAAGATATTGTGCTCAAAAGTGGTTAAAGTGGACGATATAAACTTCTTGAAGGTGAAATAGCAAAACTTCTTTGTAAAATAGAAATGATGTTTCCTCCATTGTTTTTTGATATAATGGTGCATTTATTAATCCATTTACCAAATGAAGTTATTTAAAATAGATGCACCCATTTGAAAGGTATTTAAGTAAGTTAAAAGTTTATGTACGCAATCGAGCTTATTCTAAAGGTTCTATTGCAGAAGGTTATATCAGCAATGAATGTGTAATGTTCTGCACTAGAAATTGTCACACCATAGAAACTAAGTTCAACCAAAAGAGAAGAAATGAAGATAATGATCATAATCCTTATGAAGGAATATCTATCTTTAAACTAGTTGGTCATCCTATGGGACCAGTCAAACAAACAAGAAGGCTAATGATACAAGAGTGGAGACAAGCTCATCTCTATATTTTAAAGAACTGTGATGATGTCCTCCCATATATTAGGTATGTAAAAGTTCTCTTATTGATAATTTTTTAAAAATATTTTTAAATAGAATCTAAAGTAACTTTTTAATTTTTTTAGTGAGCACATACATGGATTACAACATCTTGACCCTAGAAATGCACAAACAAAGCATGATAAGAAGTTTGTAGAATGGTTTGAAGATCATGTAAGTGAGAAAAGACAAGAGTTATAATATTTATTCATCTATACAATTTCTATTCACTTTAAAACATGATAGTATTTTCTATGTAGGTTACTAAATTATATATCGATGGAAGCAACAAAGTTGACAAACATTTATTAGATTTATCTCGAGGTCCATCACAAGAAGTAACATGCTACAAAGGGTACACTGTTAATGGATTTAGATTTCGTATCAAGGATGGTGATGATTTAAAAAAACACAAAATAGTGGGATAGTAGTGAGAGGAACGGATGATCAAGAGTATTTTGGTGTATTGAATGATATTATTGAATTGCAATATATGGGTAGAAACAAAGTCGTTTTATTTAAATGCAAATGGTGGAATATCAACAGTCTTGGTAAAGGAATTAGAATCGATGATCATGGACTAACTAGTGTGAATATAATGTACACATTGGCTACAAATGAGCCATTTGTATTAGCATGCCAATCTGAATTTTTTACCTTGAAGATAGAAGAAACCCGATTTGGTATTTTGTGTTGAAAGTTGATCCAAGAAATTATTACAATATCTCTTTGATCATAGATGAAGCAAGAAGAAGATGACGAAGAAAATGAAAATAGAGGAATTTAATTCTTAATTTTTTTGTTTCTCATTTATGTTAGGTAATCTCTTTTTAACTTTATAATATATGATATCTCTTGTTTCTTAAATTAATACTCAATTTTTATTATGTTATTTATCTAGCTTGCTATTCCCAATAAGTTCATTATTTGTGTAAATGATGAAAAAAGTAAGAAGCAAATTCAACAACAATAATAGTATAGATAGTCACGAGATTATTACGATTGCATCTACATCTAACCAAATAGTTGTAGATCAACAATCTTCAACAAAATCTAAAACAAAAAAATTAGTTTGGAAGCTTCATCATCGTTTACGGGAGAAATTGGATCAACTACTAATCATGAAAAATTTCTTAATAGAGGTAACATGTTTTTTATAATATATATTATTTATGTTTGATTTGTTAGTAACTTACTTTCTTTTCATTCTTTTTACTTTATAATCTTCTTTTAGAGTAAGAAAAATATGTGGTCCTACACGTAATCTCAAACTAGTTAAACTACCTCATAAGATTAGATTTGAAGTATCATGGAGAAAGAAACGGCTCGTTGGAGATAATGCTGACATTTTTAAAAGCCAGTGCACTATCTTAGCTAAACAAGTCAACTTTACTCATTTACAAGTAAAAAGTTGGAGAGATATTGATACAACAAAAAAAAAGAAACTATTTGAGCTTACATTGGTATGTGAAAAAACAATAGTTTTTTTTTCCTTTAATTTATTTCCTACAAAATTAGATTGCAACTACCATTTTTTTTTTTTGCAGGAACGATTTAGAGTTGAAGGTCACGAGGCTTCAGTATTGCTTCAAATTCACCTACCTTATAATAATTGGAGAGATAGTTTAAAGAAAAAATGGTTGTACAAATATGATATAGTTACAAAATCTTTAGCAAATATTCTATCAGAAATTACAAGAGAAGATGCAGAAAATCTTTCAAAGTTGTGAAAGTCAACTGAATATCAGGTTGTATTCTAATATCTTTTTCTTGTACACAAAAAAAGTTGTGCTTATTGGTTTATTTTTTTATTGATGCTCATACACTACTTTTGAAATACAGGAGATGTATGAAAGAAACCAAAAGAAACGTTCTAAATTGAATATATATCACACATATGGTTCACGAAGTATGCAACAAAGAGTTGAACAATAGGTAATTAAATGAAGAATTACATAAACTTCTTTTAATTTAGTCAAATTATCTAATATATAATATTTTTTACTTAAATAGGTTCGAGTCACTAATGAGGAACCGAGTCGAATTAGAATTTGGGAACTAACTCACTTGAGCAATAATGGATTAGCTGTGAATGAAATTACATAGGAGAAAATGGTAAGTACAAAATAATGGATAGATATGATGTTATTGGTTAGAGTTTGAGTAAAGGTCATTAATTTATCATCTTTGATGCTCTATTCTGGAAATGGTTGATTTAAAGAAGTCTCCTTAATGTGTATTTGGATTTGAACTTGGATAGAATTTATGTAGTATATAAATGTTGGGTTTGCTTTAGAATCTTCCAATTTGGAAATATCTAACCATACTTAGTTGACGGGATAAAGAGAAGCATAGAACACATTAGCTTTTAGTATTTTTTCTAAGTTTTTGTAAGTAAATTCTTTGTTAATCTTGTTCTTTTTCTTGTTTTTAACATGTTAGTTAGAAAACATTTGAATTGAAATAGAGAACACTGCAAATTGGATCAAATGATGGTCTATTCTTGCCCAATTATATTATGTAACATGATTACACCTATTAACAGTCAAGAGTTGTGTTAAAGTTAATATATTATGTTAAGCCATCCATGTTTATTTTGTTGTAATTGAGTGCAAATTTTTGTATTAATTTGAATGATAGAGTATATTTCGATGATAGATGACATGGAAAACCTTGATGTTGCTAGATGATATATAGATTTTCATGAAGTGACATGTGTTTGTTGTAAACACTTAAATTTATATGTGTTAGTTTTGAATTATAATATGTGAATTTGTATTTGTAGTCAGAACTTATATGCTTCTCAAATGATCGATGGTACACTTGATATGAACGAAGATGAGATTTTCGTACGAGTATTTGGACTGGAGAAACATGGGCGTGTTCGTGATTATGGAATAGATGTTACTCATTTGAGTTGTTTTGATCATTGTCTACTATATGCGATCTTGAGCGTCACCTTAATGAGTCCGAACAACGGCTTCAAGAATCTGAACGACAAATAAAAGAATCTAAACAACAAAGAGAGGTTGAGGTAGAAGCACTTAGTGTCAAATAAGCAAATTGGAGTTTAGATTTCAAAAAATAATGGCAGAGATACGTAAAAAATTCGTTTGTACTTGATCAATTGTAGTTTGATGTTATAGAATTCTGATAGTCCTTTGGTATACTTTTATGACATATAAGTTTACTTCCATCCATGTCATTGTTTATTTTTAATATTCTATTCTTATACTTTGTAATTCATGGTACTACAAAGATAGATGAATTAGTAAAAACAACCTTCCGAGACTTGTCAATAAATGTGCTAAAAAGTTTTGTAAGAGAATTTTCAAAGATATACAATTGTTGATAAATAAGTTTTATGAAGGTTTTAAAATTATTGAAAATAACATAATAAGGCTTTAAAATTAATGAAAACCTTTGAAAAAGACAACTTGATAATAGATAATTATCGATAAATAATTTGATAATTATCGAAGATATATGACCTTTGAAAAATAATAATTTTCAAAGGTTAATCAACCTTTGAAAAATAATACTTTTCGAATGTTAGTAAATCTTTGAAAAAGTTTTTTTGATGGGATCTATTTTAACAGTTTTCAAAGGTTGAGATAACATTTGAAAAAAGATATCTATTAAATGTTTTTTTTGAAGGTTTTGACGTTCGAAAAATGTCAATTTTCTTGTAGTGGAATTTACTAACTTTTTTTTCTCTATTTTTATTTTGTATTAAATGTTATAAAAATTCTATTCTCACTTTCAAAACTATATATAGAGAAAAATTTTCACAGATAGAAAAAATGTCAAACTATTTATAAAAATAACAAAAAAAAAAAAAACAAAAACAAAAAATTATGATAGATACTGATAGACTTCTATCAATATCTATCCGTGATAGATTTCTATAAGTTTCTATCAGTAATAGACAATGATAGACTTCTATCAATTTCTATAATTGATAAACGCTGATAAAGTTTCATCGACATCTATAAAAAAAGATTAAAATTTTGCTATTTTGTGTAAATAGTTTCTCTTATTTTTTTATTTTTAAAAATTCTCCATATATATATATATAATTTAACTAAGATTGTTCGAAAAAAGAAACATTAAATACAAACAATTTTCTTAACATTAGTTTTTAAGATAAAGTCAAACCAAGATCATTTTCAAAATAGGTTTTGCTATTTTTAAAAGTCTATTTCATTTTAAAATTAAATTTGACTCTCAATTCACAAGTGTCATTTAAAAAATGATAAAAAGGGAAAAAAATGAGGAGGAGCAATTTTGAGATTGGTTACCTACTAGATGTTTACTTGATATTTATTATTGTCTGGCCATAAATAAATAAATAAAATTAATTAATAATTCTATGGAGACATGTAGGGATTGTAAAATTTACTATGTCGAGAGTAGCCCTCAATTTTCTTATCTTTCATTATTTTTGTTTAATAATATATTATTGTAATTGTGGTAGAGAGAATTCAAACTTTCAATTCATATAGAAATTTTGTTATATGTTAATTATTATATTGGACTTAACATTTGATTAAGCGGGAGTATTTAATATATTTAAGGATTAAATTTTATTTTCTTCCCTTCTTAAATTTTTAAAAACGTCTATTTTAGTCTCTGAATTTTTAAATGGTCCCTGCTATTAAAATTCTATCAACTCTTAAACAA
Organism: Benincasa hispida; assembly: GCF_009727055.1. NCBI lineage: Eukaryota > Viridiplantae > Streptophyta > Magnoliopsida > Cucurbitales > Cucurbitaceae > Benincasa > Benincasa hispida. Next base: position 45,795,866 of record NC_052351.1, read on the forward strand.
AATAATGAGATAACTTGTATTTTTAGATGACTAGATTGCTAAATAAGTTAGTCACCCCAAAAAGTTTAGGGTTTCAATTTTAAATTAGGTGGTAAAATGATTTTTTATATACCTCAAACATCATTTTATCTTCAAGATTTTGATGGTTAGTCTTTTGGTACATTGGTTGTTGACATTTACTTCACATTCACTTCGTTCAGCACATGCTAGACACAAGTTCATCAAAGAGTTAACAAAATCTTAATAGTATAAACCAAAATAATAAATACTTTTTAAAAAGTTTAGAGACTAAAATGATTTTTTTTTAAAAAAAATTTATTGACCAAAATAGAACCAGATCGAAATAGGATTTAAACCTATATTTAATTAGGACACTTTTTTCCTAATTTTAGAGATGGAGACTTAAAGTTTTTTTTTAAAAAAAAAAATCTTAGATATCCATTAGAATTAGTAATAGATATCTATCGTGGTATATCGCGATCTATTATGAATAGATAATGACATTTTATTATATTTAAAAATATTCCGATAGTTTTATCATTTATAACCATTGATAAAAAAAAAAGTAAGAAATAAAAATATATTTAAAAAATTATATTATTTTTTATCTTTGAAATTTGGGTTAGGCTACATTTGTAATTAAACCAATGTTACGTGAATTTTTCGTTAGTACCAAATGCAAACTATTAATTGTTAAGTTTAAAAACATTTGTATAATTTTTTTAAATAAAACATATTTGTTAATATATTTTTAAATTTTATCTTTTTCTCTCTTCTTTTCATCTTCCCCTTCTTCATCCTTCTCCTTTTTTTTTTTAAAATTATTTTCTTTTCATTATTTTCCTCTTCTTCTTTCCTCTCTTTACTTTTTTTTTTCTTCTTCTCTTTTCCCTTCCTCCTTTTTTCTTTTCCACCTTCATTTTTCAAAAATAAAATAAAAATTGAAACAAAGATGTAATAGTATTTTATATTCTCATTTTTTTAAATATATATATATATATCTTATACACAAAATTTAAAATCTAATTTCTTATTTAAAATAAGTATTATTATGTTTAGAATTTAACTACATATTAAATTGTTACAAATTAATATTTTAAAGGCTTTATTCAAATGAAAACTAAATTGTTATTATAAAAAAAAAAGTTAAGATTTATAAGTATGTAATTTTTAAAAATAAACCCATCGAATAGAAATTCAATAATCTCATTTGAATGTCAAAATAAGCATAACTTGATTTATATGAAGGGTGTATTATCAACCTTAGGGTCAGAGATTTGATCGAAAAAATAAATAAATAATAATCTCATTTGATTTATAGATCTAAGAACATTAATTTGAATCTAAATAAGATACCAAAAAACCAACAACATCCATAAATTTATATTTTTCTAAAATAAATAAATGAGAGAGATCTTGGTCAGAGACAGCTAGCCAACTTAAAGGCAGCTACATGAAAGAAAAAAAAACAAACATAAGTCTGTTTTTCACTCACTCCTAATTTACTCTCTCTCCTCCCCCTCTCTCTCCTCAAATAGCAAAATCCAATTTGAATCTCAAAATAAATTCCCAAAATTCCCAAAAAAAAATGTCAACAAAATTAAGCTCAAGCAGAAGAGTGAGTTTCAGCTCAGATCAAGTGGTGGCAAAGCCCACAGCTTTCCCAAGAAATAGGAGAAGGCCGATGACCGTCTTTTGGGTTTTCCGGCTACCGAAATCCGGCAGATTCTCGCCGGAAAAGTTCCTCCGCCGCCTCGGCGCCAAAGTGGCCAAAGTTCTACGGTATGTTTCGTTGAGAAAGAGATCTTCGTCTTCGTCTTCATCTTCGTCGTCGAAAAATGGTTCAAACTTCAACAGATCGCATTCGGTTTCGGATTCCATGGAAGAATCTCACAGAGCTGAAGCTGTTAAAGACTGTATCAAGTTCTTCAACTCTTCAAATTCTTCTTCAGCTGTTTGATTTTTTTTTCTTTTTTTGGGTGATGTTGTGTAACTGTTAAATGTAATTTTATGGTTCTTTTCTTACTTTTGTTTCATAATCCTTTTAAAGAAAATGTTTGTTTAGGCTGTTAGATCATAAATATTTGAATTTTGGTTTTTAATTTTTGAAAATTTAAGATTATAAATACTACTTTCATCTCTATTATCTACTTTTTACTATTATTTTTTAAATGAAAAATCAAGCAAAGTTTGGAATTTTATTAAAAAAAAAAAGGATTTTTAGATAGTTTAGTTTTTGTTCTTAGAATTTAAAGTGTTTCCTTAAAAATGAAAACCCAAAATGAAAATTTATGGGAAAAAATATATAAATTTCAATCATTTCTTTTCCAAATTTATGTTTGTTTCATTTCATTTTCATTACTATGGTTTTCTTTTCACATATCTTCAAGATACATTTGAATTATTGATCAAATTTCAAAAAAAATATATATATATATAGAAACTACTTTCTTTAGTTATCAAACGTGAACCTGTTTTTAAAAATTAGTAAACTGATAGAAATAAATATGAGTAGAAAAATAGTGTTTGCAAGTTTAATTTTTAAAAACACAAAACAATCAACAAAATAGTTATCAAATATGAGATCATTTAAGTCTTTCCATCTATTTTTTCCCTTTAAATTTGATAAATTATGAGTGTAGTTATTGAACTTTCTAATGTCCATTTAACTTGCTTATTATACAAATACAATTGAATAGAGTTCTAAATTGTAAAAGTTTTAGTTCATTTCATAGCTATGTTTTATACCCTTTTTAATAGGTTTTTAAACTAGTTTTTCTAACATTCGACCACTACTACAAAATCTACATTACTTGACACTTGTAGTTTTTAATTACTTGACGTTTCTATGGAAAAAAACGTCAAGTAATATGAATTTGGACAAAAAAAATGTCAAGTAAAAGAGTTAAAAAAACGGAGATTGACGGAATATTTCGGATATTTTCACGCGAACTTTTACTTGACACGATCTTTGTGTCAAGTAATATAAGGTCTTTGTTAATTAACTTAGTGTATAATTCAATATAATTTTTTTTTAATTATATGTGGGTTGGAGGAATTAAACCTTTTAACTTCAAGGATAATGGTGTAAACATTATCCCGGTTGAAGTATGTTCATTTTGACGTATAATTCAATATAAAAGGGTAATCGTTTTAAATGATAAAACTACTTGAAATATTTTCGAATATAGCAAAATATACTATCCATCAATGATAGACATTGATCGATAGATGTTTATTAGTATCCATCGTTCTATTATTGAAAGATAGTGACATTTTACTATATTTATAAATAAGTTGTCTCATTTTACTTTATTTGAAAACAACCATGTAATTAATGTATTGTTATAGGAATTAAATTGCCATAGTTGATGGTAGAAACATATTAAAGATAAAAGCAAAAAAGTCCAAAACCTTATTGTAATCTTTAATATGTGTGAGATTAAATAAACACAATCTATAATACCTCCTGAAAGTTCAGAACCTCTTTTTTTAAAAAAAAAAAATTAAAATAGAATAATTAATATTTCTAAAAAAATATTATTAAAAATAATTTTTTTATCAACCATGATTAGTTAATTCTTAATTTAGGTTTATTATTGGGTTATAATTATTTTTATTAGTCAATGGGCAGAATTTGAACAGAAAAGTGAGTGAAATTGGCCTTTTCATTTCAAACAAACAGAAATTTGTCTCATTTCATACCAGTTCCCATATTAAAAAGTTACCCACCATTATTCTTGTTATTATTTATTTATTTATTATTGCTATGGCACTTAAGAAATATTGTACTTGTACCTTTTTTATTAAATTATTAAACAAAGAAAACTCAGCCGCCGTACATTTTATACAACATAAAAATAAATAAAAGTAAAGTCTTGAATCTCCTAAAAAAGAGAGAAAAAAGTGTTGATGTTCATTATTTTTTATAAAATAAATTGTTTTGACATATATACTTTGATTCTCTTATCTGCTTTTAAGTCTTTTGTATGTTTAATAAATCCCTAATAATAATAATTTTTATGTAAAAAAAAAAGACGATTATATTTTCACAATTTATAAGAAAGATGTTAATAAAAAATAAATTGTACAATTAAAAATATAAAGACCAATGTTGAATAAAATGTAAATATAGAAATCAAACTAGTATTTTTAACCTTTTTTTTTTTCTATTTCTTTGGAGCTATACATAATAGATTAGAGTTATAATAATACAATTTCTTTAAAGTGCAAAAAGTAGGATCTTTTTTTTTTTTTTTTTTTTTAATGTAGAAAAAACAAATATCTCCCATCAAACCCTAAAATATTCATATGAAAAAAGTACCAAAAGAATACTAATATTTTTATATAATAAATTTAAAAATTCCATATAGAGATAAAATTGAATGATAATATAATTTGGGTTGGCTAAATGATAATATAATTTAAATTGGTGGAAAATAATAATAAATAAATAGGTCAATTCGAATAAATTATTATAATAGGAAACCTTGATCTAGTTCTTTCATCATCACGAGCTTCAGTGGTTGAAAACTTGCAATGATTGAACCTGATAATTGTATCATGTGTTAATAGATTAGTAATATATATTAAATTGTATTTAATTCTTTTTAAATTAATAATTATATAATAGCAAAAGTCTTTGAAACTAGTTGTTACTCTAATTCTAGGTTGTCCAAATCTTAATTAAGGTATAGTAACATCAAACAAAATAGCCTCACCCTAGATTATGATATTATCTTAGTGAATCTATATTATTTATTTATTTATTTGAAAATATTGTGAGATAGAGGAATCAAATCCTTCGATATTGAAGTCGATAGTATAAGCTCAGCTCCATATCAGCTATACTCATTTGGGCATCTATTTTACTATTTTAAGGACAATTTTGCTTCTTTTTTAAAAAATTATATATATAACTTTTTTAATTAATTAATTTTACTAAAAAATCAATTTTTATAACTTTCAATTTTATCGAATTGGACCTAGACTTGGTTAAATGGAGCAATAATTTATATTTTCTATTTGATTTTTCCTGATTCACTCCCTAATTTTAACAAAAAGTAATTTTAGAAAATAGTTTAAATTTAATAATATTAATTTTTCCCTAAATTTAAGTTTGATTAATACATAAATTAATATTTGAATAACTTTATGAACCACTAAAAGAATAGAGTATTTTCCTGACGTCCAACATCGTTGAGATATAACTTAAAATGCTTCGGGAGACCATCTTCTGACAAACATCATCTTGGCAAGAGAATAATCAGGAAATAGGCATCGGGAGTCATACTCCCGACCCGTGATGCGCCTATCGTCAGGAATTTGTATAAACTCCCAACGAGGTCTATACACTATCGGGAGTTAGTATCTCCCGACGGGGTCAATAATACATCGACGATTCTCATCTCTCCCGATGGTTTCAACGTCGTCGGGAGTTTGATACACCAATTGGATTTCTTCCATTAATCTCTTGAGGAGTGTTACGACCACTCCTGACACCATCATTGGGAGATTTGGCCTTTCTTTATATTCCACTAGTTATTTTAATTTTTTTAAAATTTTGATATGTTTAACCTAAAATTGAACCCAAATCAATAATAATTAAGGAAATCTAAAATTTTCACATATACTAAAATTAGACAAAGTCGTCCACCCCAACATGCATTAGTTCATGAACACAACATTCAAACTTAGCAAGTCACATACTTTTACAATTTATAAACATAAACAACACTTGGGTAATTACCTAAAACAAAGCTAGCTATATGAAGTCAACCCCCTTCCCCCCAACAAAAACACAAGAATCACAAGCTTAGAAACCAAATTTGGCCAATTTAACCTTCATAAATAAATACATACCACTTTAAGGAGTCCTACAAGACAATTATAATAGCCAAACTACGTCAAATCTAACCTCGATGAATAAATGTAATTCAAACTTCATGAACACAACATTGAAAATTAATACAAACAAATATAAACAACACTTAGGTAATTCATAAACATAATTCAAACCCCTTCCCCCCCAACAAAAAACACAAGAAGCACAAACAAACAAGATTACTATAACTGTAGGATAGCTAACAATTCATTATCAACTAATCATACCTAATTCAATGATCTAATTTGATGATGATTAACTACTTTGCTACCATAATGGCGGGATAGCAACATATTAGCAAATATCACAATGTTCACTATAATTAGAATATCAATTAATCATACCTAATTTGATGGTCATTCTCTATGTGATTGCATAATTTGTTCGATCATTTTTTTTCATTGCTTCCATCTGTCTCACATGATCATATTTCATTCGTTTTTAGACTCTTCAAGCTCCTTAGGGGGTGTTTGGCACACATGTTTGGAATGTTAAGCCTGGAAATATTAAGTCTGGGGGTTAAGCTAGGAGGTTTAGGTAGCTTGGATCTAAAAAATATTGTGTTTGAAGTGCAATTTTAGAAGTCTTGATTTAAGAAGTCTGTGTTTAGAGTGCAAGTTAGAAGACCTGAGAATGAAGTGCAGATTTATAAATCTTGAGTTTATAAAAAAATTTCTTATATTTAATCAGTGATTAAATTTTAGATTAGTTTAAATTTATCATCTTAATTATTTTAATATAGTTAAGTTTAAAATAATCTAAAAACGTTAGAAGAATATTTATTTATTTTATTTTTAAATAGAGATTTGACTAAAATTATAATTTTATTTAATTTATTATTTTAATAATTTGATATTTGATTTTACTAGGTTTTGAAATAAAATTTCATATAGAATTTTGCCACTTTAACTAATTTAAATTAGGGTTTCCTACACATATAGACTAAATAAATATACTTAATTACACAATTACAGTCTAATGGGTTATTATATTATATAAAAATCTAGTCCAATTTACTGTTTAGTCCTCCTTACTATTCTATTTTATATTAAAAATGTGTGTGTATATATATATATATATATAATGATGATGATGATACGAAAAGAAGCATATAAGGGATGTTTCTTATAGTCATCGATTTATAGCTAGGAGAAAAGAAGAAAAAATAAATGAAATCTCTTAAAATAAAATAAACATATAAACAAATAATGGAAGAGAGAGAATTAAAAAAGATAATCTAGTAAATAATAATAATTAAAAAAAACTACAAATGAAAAAAGAATTAAAAGAAAGAGAAATTGTATTTTAAGAAATATTATTATAAAACTAAGGGCATGTTTGGAATGATTTAGAAAAACTGTTTTTCAAAAATTTATTTTTATTTAAACACTTTTGATATTAAAAAAACTCCTTAAAATAAAAACACACATCACTACTACAAAAATTGTATTACTTGACCTTTTTTTTGCAGTCAACTATCAAGTATATGATATATATACACTTATTTAAAGTGCAAGTATCTAAATTCTCGACATTTATTATGGATCAAGGTTTTCATAACTTGACACTTTTTACTTGTCAAATGTAATTTCTTTTTGACACCCAAAAATCAACAACTTAATGAATACTCGATATGCTTTGCTTGTCAAGTTCATATGTAATCTTATATATATATATATATATATATTAGAAATTACCTATATTGCTCTTGTTTTGAGATCCAATAATGATATAATTTAATCGAAGAGGATAGTTATTTATTAACCAAATAAACAAACAACACATATATATGAACAATCTAAGCATCAATCAACCCAAAACTTCCACCAACCTAAGAAAGTTCATATAACAACCTCATGTTAACAAAGTTCTAATGAACAATTTATGAGTTAGAAGAATATGAACCCCATATGAACAATTTCAAAAATATAACTAACTATCAACCCGATATGAACACATTTCCATATGAACAATTTCTTCTTGACACCCAAAAAATTACAACTATCAATCCCAGATGAAGTAGTCATAGCCAAATCTTGCTCACTATGCTCGAAGAAGAAGAAGAAGAAGAAGAAGATTCTCAAAACCGTTGATCTGTAAAATGATTCTAAAACTGAGATATATGATAAAAAAGATTCTTAAAGCTACTAGAAGAAACAAGCAGTAGATTCTTAAAACCGTTGATTTGTGGATGCCGATGAGGAAGTTAGACTAGAGCGGCAACGATCGTGAATAAAGGGTAGACACTGGGAAGAAGAAGAAGAAGAAGAAGAAGAAGAAGAAGATTCTCAAAACTGTTGATATGTAAAATAATTCTAAAACTGAGATATATGATAAAAAAAAATTCTCAAAGCTACTGGAAGAAACAAGTAGTAGATTCTCAAAACCGTTGATCTGTAGATACCGACGAGGAAGTTAGACTAGAGCGGCAACGATCGTGAATAAAGGGTGGAGACACTGGGAAGGAGGAGAAGAAGAAGAAGAAGAAGAAGAAGAAGATTCTCAAAACTATTGATCTGTAAAATGATTCTAAAACTGAGATATATGATAAAAAAAATTCTCAAAGCTACTGGAAGAAACAAGCAGTTGATTCTCAAAACCGTTGATCTGTAGATGCCGATGAGGAAGTTAGACTAGAGCGGCAACAATCGTGAATAAAGGGTGGAGACACTGGGAAGGAGCCGTCGGAGGGAGATTTTTGGTAATGGTTTCGGAGGGGGGGGGGGGGGAGGGAGGGTTTGGGGACTATCTTTTCATTATTCTCAATGTTTTTCATCAAATTTACATGTTACTTGACATTCTTTTTTATAAAAACGTCAAGTACTTTAAAGTTTCAAGCGTCAAGTAATATAATTTTTGTAGTAATGCATGTGTTTGACAACTCTTTCTTAGAAGTATTTTATATATGTTGGGGTTGATTCCCTAAATCTTGTACCGTCCTATAGTTTGTAAACATTATTAAACAAACTCATTATGTATTTAATAAAATATATGATATTTTATTCATTGTCTATAAAATATTTGATATTTTAGTTGCATTAACTACAAACCAATAAACTAACATCCAAGGTTATCTTTGTAACTTAAACATGTATGTAGAGACATATAGGTGGATCATGTTTAAGTGATAACCTAAATGGTCTATAGTAGATGGATAAGGTCGGATACCTTATCTTGGTGACACTACGAGTATGGCTTGTTTTGTAGGTGTTACAATTGTTGTAAAGTGTTATAAATGATCTGATCCTGATCATTCATATATAGACATGCAAGGGGGGATATTCTATATAAACGAGTTTGTATAAGACTGGACTACGAAATGTTTAGTTTCATTATATAACGCCGTTCATACAGAGACTTACATTTCACCAAGATGACCATAGGTAACATGACCTGAATCTTAAGTGAGTTGTGAACTTCTGCCTATGAGGACGATCCTTTGATTTGTATGGGTGAGAGTGACCAGATCGCTGACTCAACAAGCCTACCATTTTGGGGATTCATCTTATTGGGGAGCTGAGAACATAGCTACACAAGATGGAATTCACTCTTTCCCTGAGGCAAGGGTAAGTAGATAAATTGCTCCCTTAAGGGTTGATTCCGGATCTTAAACAATGTGGCGTCACACCCTATCCTAGCCCGAGAGAGGTTTAGTTATAGTTGAACTATGATCTATTGTTCATTAGAGGGATCCGTGGTACTTAAGAAGTTAAATATAACTATAGGGGTAAAACGATAATTTGGCCTAGTTGTACTTACATGTAATTTGTGAAGAGTCATCGTATTGTTGATTGGTTATATCCAATGGACACAGAAATATACTTGTAGGGCGAAGAGTGCAGCTGTAGGTCTTTATTAGAGTGCCCAACAGTTAATGGATGGTGAATAATGTAATTAAAGAGTTTAATTAATTATTCATATACCGTTGAAGCTTCAAGCTACAGGTCCAGGTAACTCAGTAGAATTTAGTTGAGAATCGATTTTTAGATTAATTTCAACTGTTCAAAT